>NW_009921308.1:0-8616 GCF_000696875.1 Nestor notabilis | reverse complement strand
GAAAGAGATAGAAGTCTGCATGTGCATAAAGAAAGAAAAAATAGAGGCATGAAGAAATCTTTTCCTCGCCCCTATCATGTCCAAACTGCCTTTCCAACTGCTGTTACAGAATTAGAGCATAGGAGAAAAGCCTTCATATAAGTCAGGTTCATAAAACAAGCCCAGCAATTTATGATGATCTTTTTGAGCAGAAGTTCATTCAGGAAATACTCGTTCATCGGGGTTTGGCTTCCTCAAGTTGATGAGATTGAGCCATACATTTTAATCAGGAGTTGATTAACATTTCTTTTCCTCATCTTCCAATAAAGGCTCAGTAATAGGTTCTGCCCAAGGACTCCATGCTCTATTGTTTCCAATGGAGACAGATGAAGTTATACTCTCTGTGGACAGCCTCATTTCCCAAGAACACATCAGCTGATCACCTGCTAACACTTTTCTGTAGCACAGATTTTTTTTTGTACTACTTGTAATTTTCTATTTAGCATATCTGAAATAGTACAATTAAAACCTTATGTAATCAAACTGCTTAATATGCCAAAGGAGTGTGAGCTCTTGCAGGCATGACTTTGGGCATTGAGCTTTGCGACCAAACAAGAAATGTAAGCAAATAACATTTGAACATGGGCTGAAAAAATCAACTTTGCAGTAATGGAATTCCCATTGTGTGCAAAATTCAAGTTGCCTCTGTACACACAGAATACATAATATCTCACATTATCACTTGCTTCCACCTCCTGATTAACTGAAAACCAGAAGATGGAACTAAACATTATTTCTGAAGGTACACTTAACACAGCAGCCTTTCATTTCCTTCCCAGTCCAACTTACTTCTTGATTAAAGACTGAAAAAAATATCTGTTCATATAATTGGCCAGTTATTTTTTACCTTTCGCATCACCTAGAAGAGATACAGCAATCAAGACAGTTGCAAAGAAGCAACCTTATAGCTGACCCCCTATTCCTCCAGTAAGGGTGACATAAAGACTGTATGTAGGAAACAAGATTGCATGGGATGACCAGTAGATGACAGCATATACTTAACAGTAAATTGCTTCCAGTCTTAATCACTTAGTCTTTTCCATTTATTAAACTGAATGAATACACTGTGCAACTCATTAGATACACCTGATAGCAACACAAAAACCTGCTCAAAGCCAATATATACTGCCATTAAAAGGAAGTATTCTAATTTACCAAATGATTTTAGATTGAAGAAAATAAAAGTGGCCTATCTCATATACCATACTTAGATTAGTGGAGTTTTAGCCAAGTACACCAAATTCACATCAGTTTCCTGGTCATAAGTCTACAGAATAGTTTCATTCCCTTTTTGTTTTAGTTGGTCTCAGTCCCTGGGAAACAGCATTTTCAAAAAGGTTTACAGTTAAATCGTTAACAGTCCACATGCTTTGAGCAAAAGTTTTGGGTTTTTTTTCTTTTTTATCTCTCATTACACTTAGTCTACCTGACTGGTTGCTGCCATGGAAGCATCACTAGCCTTACTTGCTCACTCCCAAGATCCTCCTTCCCACCCCTTCTACCCCTCCTCCCATCACTGGTTTGTTTGGTTCTGCATCCCATAGTCTTTTCACTCTTTAGTGCATCCAATTTAGAGAAATCATCACTCTTCCTCTTTTCATTAAACATGCTCAGAGCACTTTATGTAAAATAAATAAAAATACTGACTAGTTCAAAAAATGTATATTTTTGAAAGGAGATTTAAAGCCAAAGCACTAATTAGCCAACACAGATGCAGGAAGTTTGAATTTGATGATGCAATCAGATGTAAAAGATCATAATACACAGTCAAAGACAGGAAAATGATACATTATACCCTCAAGAAAGGGATTTGATTTGTTTGCCTTTTAAAGTCAAGTGCTGAAGCCGAATGAGCTGAAACCCAGTTTTAATGCATGGAGAGGAACATCTGTGGTGGGGATGGTCCAGAATACACAACATATGGAGTGATCAGACAAAAGCAGATTTCAACTTCAGAGGAAAATAATGCAACTATAGGTCCTAGAGAAATCCCACAAAAAGGGAGGGTCAGTGGTAACTAGCAAGCACTGTTTCAGATGTAGCTGTAAGGAATACACCTGTGTAACAGCTGGCATCTTGGCCCATCCCTGTGCTGAAGCAGCTATTTTTCCTTTTAATAGCAAAAGCAGACTCATTTCCTCTGTGGAGCAGCAAAGGAGAAAGACAACTCATACAGACAAGAACTGTAAAGTCACTCCTAATACGTACAATCCAGTCATTTTGTACACAAGATCTTTTTGCTGATAATGCTTTGTGCACCTATCTAGAAAGCTCTTGAGACTACATAATGACATGAACATCAACATTAGGAGCAGATTAGGACAGTATGCTGCTATTAGTCTGAAGAGTCACCAGACAGTGCTCTCAAAGTTCTCACTTGCCCTTTTTACCTTTATTCCAAGAATTTATGCACTAAGTAGCATGATACTCAAAGCCCTTCTGTACTAACTTTATCTTTAGTAAATATTTGACAATCATCCAGTTCTTCTAGATTCTTTTGGGACTTGAGCTGTGGAGACAGGCAAAAGCAAATACCTACTTCAGTCTTTCTTAAGGGAACAAACTAAAATAACACATCTGGGGACAAGGGCTTTGTCTCCTATTCTGATGGACTTTGACACTGCAAATTTCAGTGACAGCTGGCATTTGCTAGCATCTATCACTATATAAGCTTATAAAGTGCAAAGCAATCTCATTTTTAACAATGATTTAGGGTGCTGCTAAAGCTCCTTACTTCCCATTCAGAGTGACAAATGTTGTATGCATTTGTTGTTCTTTCCTAATGATAGAAATGCTCAAGCTTTTATCATTAATAGAAATCACATATTAGAAAACCAGAACCATTTAAAGAGAATTAAGTTTGTTTATTCAAACACTCAGCTGGTTTGGTAGAAAATAACTATTTTGTGAAATTCTAAATTGTTGTTCACTCTTAGAAAGTTATTTATGAAAACACCCTTGGAAGCATTTTACAAGGAAAAAAAAGTGATAATCAACATGATAGAAGCCAGAAATTTTCTTACCTCTCCCCAAACCCCCTCTCATGCCAAAGATTAGAAATAGTCAGGTGTTCTACACTGGATTTATGCAGAAAGCTGGTATAGGTGTTGACGGCTAATGCAAATTCTGGATTCTTGCATGTGATATTTAAGCAGGTAAAAGGGACAAAAGATCTCCAAAAGTTGCTAATAAGTATGTAAAGAACATTCTGGTAGGATAAACTCTTACCTTCCCATAGAAGTGTGAAAACCTTTTATTTCACTTCTCTTGTTCTTCTAGGAGTGCTTCTATGAGAAAAAAGTTAGAAGTTAATATCTTTTATGTTTCTAAAGTGATAAACCAGCAAACATACTTGTCAGATCAGAGAAAATAAATCATTCATTTTCCACTTATCTTTGGTTTCAGAAGATACGCCAAGGAACTAACCCAACTGATAGAAAAGAACCTTTCAGAGCCTTGAGAACCCTTTTAAGAACACCAGTACCATTACATCTATTTTCTAGATGTGTAATTAGGCAAACTCCTGCTATTTTTAACAAAGTGACAGGCACCTGTGATTGTAACAATTGGTGTAAATTCAGGATTTCTAAGCATTGTCCCTCATATGTTCTGTTCAAGGCTTCACAGTAGACCAGTATCAGTCACAACTAAGAATCTGGATTTCCAGTTTCTCAATTTGTGATCCCTTCACTAGATTACAATTTTTCCCTTGGGAAAAACTCACACAAATTGCTATTTATTGAGCTACTTTTGGATACCAAGCCAACAAATATTTTTAGTAGATAGCTACCATTTGTTAATGTTCCTTGTAGAATTGTACAAAACACTTCGGATTAAGTGGCAGAGGCATCTTAAACCAGGGCTAAAAGACTGCCATAAGAATAAAAAGCCTCACTGCCAATGATATTTACAGTTGCCATTTCCCACCAATAAGTATGGCAATGTGCTTGTGGAGGTATCCTGCATTCCAGCTTCTTCTCAGACTCATTTTAATGCTGTTCTGATTCATGAATATACAACTGTAGATACTGCAAAATAAATCTGTGCAAGCCACATGAGACCTTTTTGAGGTACATGTAATAATGAATGCAGGTCTTTTCCTGTTCAAATGAAAGCAGCACTTTAAACAGCTCTCACATGAAGTTTTTCTTAAGCTCTGAATATAGAACCAGGCTTTGAATTCACATAGGCAATGCTGTATTGGTTAGAATGGAAAATCAGATTTGTGCATGTCAAAAACCAGAATAATTGCACGAGAAATAAAGGCAGACTCAGAAGGGTTCTTAAAGACAGAAAAGAAGCGCTCTTAATTACTAAAGTGAGAGATCCAAACTAATACAAGATCACATCTGTATAATTGAAAACACTACCAGATAAAATAACATGTGCTCAATTGTAAGGCAGTAAGACATTAAAGCTCTGACATTTTAATCAGAAAATCAAATACAGGAATTAAAGAGAAGTGACTTAGGCAATTATTTTAAGTTTTAAAAATTAATTCATTCTGCATTCATTTATACTTCAACTTGTACATTAATACCAAATACAGTTTTCCAGTAAGTCCATGAGAACATACTCTGCATACTTAAAAGCAGATAAGAGTTAACTATTTATGAGATATAAGCAGAAATAAATGACAACATGACAATTTAATTTCTTATCTACAGCCAGGACCACCACAGTAAATTGTGGTGGAGAGCATCAGAGCAGTTTTTAAAGGCTATCTGTAGCACACGAAAGTCACAGTCACTTTAAATTACACCTGTTGGCTAGGATGCATAGAAGCACAGGACCGACAGCATGGGAAACTCCAGTTACTCTCTTTGTACTTCTGACATTTGTGCATTAGAAGTAGGAAGTGTGAAGAGCAGCCATGCTACAACTCAACACCTTTGCTACACTGTTTCATCTGCTGATCACAGGCATGTTACCTAAAAGACCCTCATATGTGGATGATCCTCAGACAGGACCTTAAAAACCTAGGTGATATTTGGCTCTGACATCTCAAACACTGGATCCTTGTAGAAGAAGCAGAAGTTTGACAGGGACTCTTCAAAGGGAAATACAGCCAATGACTTTCCATAAGATCCATTCAATCCTAAGGAAATAAGCTTTTGGTTCACCAGTGATTTGTACTTTTCTGTAACCACATATTTCTAAATCTAATATAACGGTAGCACTTGCCTCCAAATTGTACAGTACAGATGTCTACTAAGCCTTTAGTACTATTGTGAGAAGACTTACCTTTTTACTTGAAAGCAGTTTATGAGAAATTAAAAGATATAGGTACACAACAAGCAGAATGACGGATCGTAAGTTTTACAGATCCTGCTCTGCAGGATATAGTCAATAGTGAAAATTTCATTATTTTCTGATAATGAAAAGTTACATATGAATATCATTGATAAGCCAACTATTTGTCTTCATCTGCAGCTGCCTATTTGCAAATTGGGACATACAAAAACCTAACTCTGACAACAGACTTAAATTTTTTTTTAAAAAATTCCCTGAATGATGCTAAAAAATGATTCATGATTCATCTTGTGTGTTATGCAAGGAGGTACCACTGTTCATGTTTCATAGCTGAAATGATGAGTCTTTTATCTCAAGCAGGAAGATGCCAACTCAATGCAAGAAGCCTTCTGTGCCTTGTGCTGGTTGTATCACAGAGCAGCTTCAACACTTTTCCATTTATGCCCACATAAAGCACATTAAAATTCTAGTTATCACTTTCAAGTGTTCCTCTTCTACTGGTAGCAGTACTACTAGTTATTCAAGTCAACAGGCAGCAACTTCTTGACTATAAAGCACAGGGAAAGCCATTTTGCTTGTGAGTGCTCTTCCTGCCACCCCACATTGAGGATTAACTAATATTTCCAGACTGCTCTTGGAAACTTAAGTTAATTTCTAATAAAGATTGGGTATCTCCTGCATCTACAAGAGCAAGCATGCATGACAGTCTGAGGAGCTTTCTGAAAAAGCTCCAAAAAACTGCTGAAAAGGAAACATCCCATTCCCACACCAAATCCATGCATAGTTCATGTCCACTTTGAAACATACTGTTGTGATAGTTAAGACTTAGTAACTTGTGGCAAGTATCTGAAAGAAAGTGTAAAGCTATTTTAGGGCATCAAGTTCAAAACATTTACTGCTCATGTATTTTTTTGCCAAGTCCTTTATAAAAAAATATTTCCTCAAAGGAAAACACTGTTGTTAGAAGACATAGCAAGGAAAAGAAAAATTCATGTTCTCAGACTTGAGGTTAAACCCCAAATAGCAAAGTAAGCTTAAAATGTCTGGTCTCATTATTTGGCAGAAATTAGAACTCTGAAGTCACCTACAGCCTCTTACTACTGCCTTTTAGGTGTAGAGAAGACAATATAAAAATACTTGATTTTGCTTTTAAAAATAATGTTAATTCTATTTTGTGCACATCTTAGAGTACTAAGCATATGGAAATAACATTCATTCATCCTACACTAAAATAGCAAAAGACTTCAAAACAAAGAGGTCAATTAAACATCAGGTTCTCTACTGGTTGGGATCAGACCTACTTTTTTCTAAACAAGCTTTAAAATTAAGATGTACAATGATAATCAGCTTTCAAAGCTTCATTGACAGAAATTGAGGTCTAAGAAGCTAGGCCTATTTCTTAAAACCTTTGGATCAATAAGTAAAATCCACCTTTGGTTCTGGTTCAACACAACCTGTTTTACAGCTGCTGTTTGTCAGCTCAAGAACATTTTTATGAACCTGAAAGCAATGTGAAAGTACTTGATGCATTTTAGAGAACAAGGCCTTATTGACATTCCCATATTTTAGAGGCTGAGGCAGAAGTGCATATTGATACTAGTAAAGTTGTTCCAAAAAGGAAGAAATAAGAAAACATTTAAGATTTTATTACATACTTTGTGGATGCTGGATTACCCAACTTTAGCAGAGACATAGGGAGAGCATTTTCAAGCTTTGGTATTTTGTGCATTTCATTTAATGTAAATACACATTTTACCAGACAAAACGCCTCAGCTGTTTTGGCCATGGTGCCCTAGTGCCACAAACTCTTCCTGTGAAATCTTGAGCCCAAAGAGACCAACAGCAATTTTTACCTCAATTTCAATATGGACAGATTTTATTTTTGTTAACATACTAGTCATTTAACTACTGCCATATGGTGCTGTCAAATTTTATAAAGTACATGAATGTACTGTGTGATTTATTCCGCCAAAGAGAACTTAATGTTAACAAAATTAAAACTTTTTTCAGTCACCACTGGTACTGTTTTTTTTTTTTTTTAAAGTCAGGATTAAAGAGCAATTACTTAGAAAGAAGCATTATGCTAAGTTTGCTCATTTGCAGTACTGGCAAGTAGCATAATAACTAGATATAGTTATCAGGTGTAAAAACCTTATTAAATAGAAATAAGAATTAATTAGGGTTGCAACTCTAGAATCAGAGGGTCAAGTTCCTAAGGTTGCTTGAGGACTTTTTGACCTGCAAATGATTACAGTAATAAAACGCCCTCAGGAAGTTAACTCAATGGGGAATCTTTTATTTAGCACTTACATACACTATATGACTAAATAGCATGATTGTAAGTCAGGGTAAAATTGATTATGTATCAGAAGGCCTTAAGTTTTGTGTCCAGACCTTACAGTCACATAATACATAGCAACTGTCTGCCAAGCCAGCAGTCTGAAACTAAACACATAAGATTGCTGGGGCTTTTTATCTCCATTGTACTTGAATGTATAGTAGCAAGTCCTATTCTTAAGCATTATCTGTTAAGATATTTCTGAGAGTAGTAGCTATGTACTTTTGAAGAAAAAGCAGCAACTTTAAAGTTTCAGGTTCTTTTGACATCATCCACTCCAGTACATCCTCCTTATCTAAGACACATCACATCTTAACAAAAATATATCTAGAAACATATCAGTTACCCTTCTGGACTCAGGAAAAAAGCCTTAGCATACCAAAAACCCCAACCACCAATAAAAATCCTGTTGCAATACAAAAGTTAAAGGGAGAATACAAAAAAAAAATCCCCTTTTGCTTGAAAACTATTTTGGCAAAAAAGAAATTTAACAAGTACCATAAATTGTGATTACCAACAGGCCAAAATACTGTTTTAGAGACAAAGGAGCTTAAGCACAACAGGAACACAATTCAATTGCAGTGTTCTCTTTTGCATTGTAAGACAGGTCATTTTAGACCAACAGGCACCATGTTGGCTCTGCTGGACTAGCTTCACCACACACCAGTAACGAAGCTAGCTCTGTTTCTCTTGGTCACATTACAGGTAGAAACATATGAAGAAATATCCCTCCTCCTGCCTACTCAGTAGAGGTAGAGATGGCTATTACCCAAGAAAGAAAAACCAGACTTAAAGCCTACTGTCCTGACTTACCTCAAGCACTACAGCCTCCATTTCCACAAAGGAAATTCTTATTTATAGAAACAGGAAGGATATAGGTGCTTGAAGCCACAATCCTGAAGACCACCACAGGGCACGCAGACAACTGGAGAAGCTGCTTCACAGCAGACAGCAAAGCCAAGAAACAGCACCCCAGCTCCTCACCT
>NW_009921307.1:159481-181845 GCF_000696875.1 Nestor notabilis | reverse complement strand
GCCAGTGCCCATTGTGCAGACCCTCCGGTATTGTTCTCCAGTTTGTGTGAATTTCATGGAAAAGCAAAGGAGGTGGCCTTTGTTTGTCAGGGCTCGATGGCGGAGTTCAGTGTTCGGTGGGCTCCTCGGAAAGGAGTGGTGCTGGCAGGCGCGGAGGTTACTTTATACGATTTTCTGGGTGATGGAGAAGCGTTCCTGATCTCATTGGTGTAAACGCTGTGGGTGACAGGTGCAGCTGCTGTCGGTGACTAGTCTGCAGTGAAACGGGGGGATGCGATCGCTTGTGTTTCCATGGGTGAAAATCCCACTGAAGCAAATCACCTCTGCTTTGTGTCTGCTGAGTCCCTCCAGCCTGAAAACCCAGGCTGTCCTTCAGCGCTTGGCCAAGGAGGGTCCCTTCTCTGCAGAACTCCCGAGCCGCCCGGTAGTTTCTGCAGGGACGCAGGAGGCAGCTGCATTGCACTTCACAAGGCACCTCTTTTCTTGAGGTAAACACTTTAAACCCGTGCATTCCATGACCGATATATTTTCTCAGCTGTACTGTGTGAAAGGCATTATATGCCTGTGTGATTACTACTAGTAAGAAGCTTGGTTCTGAAAGAAATGTGTGTTAGGACGTTTACAGTACAGCCCCTAGAGAGGACTCCTCATTTATTCTTGTCAGGCAATAACAGGAGGGAAGATGATGATTACTGCTAATTAGAAATGAAGTAGGCTTGTTGATATTCAACTGTCTCATGTAATTAAAATATAATACATATTCTGTGTTTGGCAATACTGATAATTCTTCAGAGCTTATAAAGGGGGTTTGCGCATGTATAAATTTTGCTCTATGCATGTACATATTTTAATCACTAGGAATCAACGTGGTGTTAAGCAAATCAGATATTTGTTTATACTACATTAAAATAATATATGTTTGTAGGGCAGTAATAGAGTGCAAAGGACATAAATCTAGTCTGTTGACGGAGTAAGTTGGCCAGGTTGGCTTTGTTTTGTCTGCGGTAGGGAGACAGAAAGGATTAGAACCAAAATTTAGCTTACACAGTTGTGGCTTTTTTATTGTTATTTTTTAGACTGGGCTTGTTCCTTCAGGAAACGTAAAGGCCAGTATTGGGAAGGATTGAGTGCTCAGTTGGCAGTCAGTGTGTTACAGGAGGAAGCTGGAAGATGCAATGTCGATCTGTTATTATTGAAGGAAATTGTAGTTTGCTCCCTCGCCCACAAATAAGAATCTGTCTAGAAGAGTGTTATACTGCAAAGCACCATTTTTCTTTAATGCATGGAAAGTTTCCTTTTCAGGGAGCTATCCCCCTCTTTGTGCACTATCTTGTTCACCTGTTTGCTTTGGTACTTTCAGCAAGACCTTTGTCATCTGATTTTTCTGCCTGCAAGAAGGCTTGGGATGCTCTGGCAAAGGGAGAGAGAAGCAGCATCATTGCTGAGAAGGCTGGAAAGTGCCTGACCAAACAGGATAAAACTGCCTGCCTGCTAAGATGTAGTATTGCCAGTCCCAAAGCTGGGATTGCCAGTGTAGTTCTAGGATAAGCTCTGGTTTCACAGTGCTCAATAACTGCCCTGTGGAACTTATCTGTTAGCATGCAGCTTGATATCAAAGGTGCAAGATCTCAGCCATCAGACTTCCCTCTGGGGACAAAATCAAGTTTTGCATGATCTTGTTGCCTTCTGTCAATTGGTATTTATTTTTCAAACTGGTGTTTTATAAAGCGCTAATCCAAAACAAGGAATAATTTAAATCCAGTCTTAATAGAAGAGGTGTGGTAATAAAAATGTGTTTTGAGCTCAAAACTGACTTTATAATAGCGTCTTCTCTAAAAGCAATCTTTGCTTTTATATTTTGAATCTTCATGCATACCACATACTTACATGACGTGCACTTCCATATGCATCAAGCTAGCACTTTGAATATTCAGCTCATGTCTCAAGACAGGTAATAATTAGTGAATACAATTCTTCAGACCTTCAAAGTACATTTCAAATACGAATTGTTGCAGCAACTCTAATAAGGGAGTTTAACACTAGCCACATTATGGCAGGGGAAGTAGCATGAGAAGTTATGATTTACCTAAGGCCAGTGAACTGTTGTGAGAACTGGAATTCATTTTGGGTTTCAGCTCTGTTTGAAACAAGTGTTAGAGGAGCAGCAGCACCATTGGAAACTGGTCCTTGAGGATTTGTGTCTCTAGGGTGATCAATCCTGTGGGTTCTCTGGCATCAAGTAAGAGTTGACCTTTGTCATTAACCATTCTCTTCTTGTTTTACAAATGTCTTTCCTCTACCCAACCATTTTTTAGGTTTTTTTTTTTTGTTTTTGTTTGGTTTTTTTTGTTTGGTTGGTTTTTTGGTTTTTTGTTTTAGATTGTTTGGCGCTTGGGGACTTCTTCCTGCTGTCAAATTTAGTCAAAAGCAGATCAGTGGACTCAAAAGTGATGAGCAGGCAGCTGACAGATGGACATAAGCAAACAGAGAATCCAGTTGTATGGGCATGATGCTACAAGTTCAGCTTCTACCTTACTTGAAAACTTGGTTGCAATCATTTTGGTTTTCATGGTCAGAAATACAAGTATAAAAAAGGCAACTGTATATTTAGTGTATGTATATAAGTAGTATATGCAAGTAGATAGTTAATATATATTTAGTCACTAGAAAAGAAAGATCATATATGGAGTTTTTTGTTGCAAATGTAATTCTGTGGGTATCTTCCACTATTTTCTAGCATAAGCTAATGGATGTCAGATAACATGCATCCAGTCACACAGGAGATCTTATGTAATAGAAAGAAGCAGGCTGACTTCTCCTATAGCACATCTTGCTCCTAAAAGTAAAAAGCAAATGTTTTTGCTAAAAGTAAACAGTAAATGTGACATATTTTGGTGTATATACTCTGGATACAAAGACATTGTATGTAATGAGTTGTTCTTGGATAATCTTTTTTCAGGTGCAAAACCCAAGGAAGTAGGTGCAAAAACCAGGGAAGTATCTGCCTGTCTTACGTAGTTCTGGTTTAAGGACTTCCCAGTATGGACTAAATGAGTTTAGGATGGGATGTGCCTTTTGGTATCTGGGAGTTCCATGACAGAACTGTAGTGCAGTTTCTGAGATACAGGAAATAGACAGCTTCACACCTGGCATTAAGTTGCAGCTTTTTTGGGAACACAGTGATGAAACTGGACCTCCACTGAGGACTCGTCCTGCTTCTTCTGGCTAAAAAATAAGTTTTTCCCAATACTTTAAAAATTAAAAGCCTGCACAGGAGTAGTGGATGTTTCAATATTGTCCTTATCTTTATGCAGAGTTGGAAACTCCCAGTGTGTATGGAGAATGTTAAAATATCTATTTTACTTTTCTGGGAGAAGCTGTCCCAGACAAAAAGTGGGAGTACCTTTACTGTGGCTCTTTTAAAGAAAAGATTGAAAACTCTGTGCTGAACATTACCAACTTGAAGGGAAACGATCCTCTGCAGTTTTCTTAATAGGTCTTTGATCATACTGAAAACAGTTGCTTGTGGAAAAAGCATTCTTTCAAGAGCTGTGATATTTTGCTGCTATTAGGAAAGCAAAGAGTAAGGAAAAGCAGCAGTAATGAAACCATCGTACATTATTGATTACCTGTGAAATGATAGCAGTTCAGCCATCTGGTGATGCTCGGACATATCTTCTTCCTTAATGAAGTTTTGGGAAAAGTCATCTTACCTTCAGAAGCTTGGAATGTGGTTTCACAATTATGCCATGGATGACCTTTTACTATGCCTGCTGTTGACGATGAAAACAGTCTTGCTTCATTAGGGTGTCACCTCCACCTTCTAATTCAGACGCTACTTCCTGGCATTGCTGGAGTGCCTTTAATTTAATGGTAATGATTTAAGTAAGCTGGAGAACTACTCAGCGAAGCAAACGAGTCCTGCTATGCCGCTGCAAAGGGGAAAGAGAGTTGTGGAGTGTCGGCGATTTGCCTGTGGTAATGTAGTTAGTGGCAGAGTCCTGGCTGGTATTAGTTCATCCTTGAGGTTCTCCTCCTGTGATGCAGTCTGCCATAGGCTTTGCTCTGCTGTGTTTGTCCTGTAAATGTCTGTAACTTGCTAATAACCATATTTGTGTTAATTAGCCTCTCATTACAACACATAGTTGCAAATCAAATTCCATTCTTTGAAGATACATACATGCAAATGATTATTGAAAGTTGAAAGTCTAGTTTAAAACTATGCAGTACAAGCTATAACTGAAGGGTTAGGAAGGGTTCAACACTAACTCTCAAGTGCAAAGATACTCAAGAGGTTATAAGCCAAAAATGCTTCTTTTTACTTGTGAGCTCACATTTGTGATAGTAATATATTGCCTCATAGCACATTTCATGCTGAATTTTCTTCATGCAGTCTCATATTGCATGTATGTAATGGGAATAGAGAGAGTATCTTACCCCCATTCTAAAAAGACTATGCTCAGTGCTTATAGTTTCAGGGAGGAAACCATTAAGTGGCAGTGCAAGCTCTGTATGACTTGTGTCCTGTTCAGCTGTGGAAGGAGTGTAATGTTGGAAAACATTAGAACAGAATATTGGCACATATATTGCTTGAGACAGCAGTGCCACTAGCTCACGTGTGTGAGAATCTGCAGTAGTACCACAATGTTTTGCTTGGACAGTAGGTACCTGTTACTGCCTCAGAACTCAAGAAGTCCTGTACTGTGAGCAGAAGCCACAAGGACAGAACCTCATGCACTTCCAAAGCAGGTGACACAAAGCCCTCTGCAGCACAGTGACAAGGGCTGTGTAGTAGCATCTATTTCTCTGATACTGTGTTTTCCCTGTGTGATGGGCTCTATTGCATAGTCGGCTGCTTCCTGTTTTGCAGTTCTTAGGCGAGTTGGCAGGATTTGTTCCAGAGTATTTTACATTTCAAGTGAATTCTTATTATGTTTAATCATAGTATTCTTTCTTCCTTGTGATGTAGGTTTGCCAGATAGTAACTATCTTTGTTATTATGTGCAGATTTTCCTGTTTGACTCTGAGATCCACTTTCATGCATGTTGATTAATTTTATCCCCAGAGCATCCAAGTCGTCACAGTCAGTGAATGTGGCTTTTATTACATGGAGCTAAGAACCTCATAAATATTGAGTGTGTTCTTAAGAATAAGATGATGATCTTACTAGTCCCTTCATCTCTGAAACTCAGTATCAGAAGGTGTGTGGAAAAGCTGCTCTGGAATTCTGTAATCATTCCTTCAGGAGTTTTCAAATATGAATCCAAGCTGTAATAGGGTTAAATGCCATTAGTCAACTTGGTTTTAGTTGTTCCTATTTATTATACATATATTCCTTATCGCTTCCAGTAAACTGTACATCAGAAACAAATAAGCTGCTGATTAGGTAGCATGATGGGCTACTAAGTTCAACAGATGTTGTAAAAGCTGTAAAAGCTGGTGACTTTGTCCCTAATATGAAAGCCCATTGCTTGGGCTTTCAAGTGCTGAGGAACTTGTGATTAGAAGGTGCTAGAATGTGTTGCCTGAATCAAATGCAGTTTGTAAAGGTCTTATGGTTCCTTGTAACTGTTAATAAAGGTTCGTAGTACCTATTGAAGAGATTCAGTGGGAACGTATAGTTTTATTTTACAGATAAAAATTAGGAAATTTGGAATCGGAAGTCTGCTGGGTTTTTTGTTTGCATCAACATCGCTTTATGTATATTAGAGACCAAGATATTATTGTGCAGCTTCTACTGAGTCAGATGGTGCACCCAAGGTAGTTGTAATCCATGTGTATCAAGAGATATTGGAGAGCTGTAGGCCATTGGATAGGAGAGTCTGAAGAAGATGAGACAGTATTGATTAGTGTAAGGGGCCCTAGGAGATTAGCACATATAACTTATTTGGTAGTCACAGTCACCAAAGAATGAGGAGGGATTTGAGGGAAGACAATGGTACCTTTCAGCAAGTATTTGCAGACAGCATCTACCAAACATGATGGGCATCACAGAAGATAGCAGGAAGATGTCTGTTGGAAGTGGGTGATGGAGGATGACACCTTTCTGCTGGTTGAGAGAGCTTTGTGGAAACTGGCACTGTGGATGCAGGGTGATGAGTGTTCTAAGGAAAAATAATGTATATTCAAAATGAGTCCTACAGAGGACCTGTGAAGTGCCTAAGGGGCCATGGAAGTTAATAGGACTTGAGCAAAATGGGCTTGGGCTCAGAGCCCAGACAGGTATGTGAGGTGAACAACTCCTGGTGGTTTCCAGAGAAGTTTGAGCGCAGAACATAGCACAGACCTTTCTTGAAAATTGCATTTTTTGTGAACTGCTCTGAAATGCTTGGTCTGGAAGAAGCAAATCTGAGACAGGTATAGGCAAAATAAAAACCCAAACAACATATGCTCCAAACCACCAAACCCTTAGTTCTGAGCTCTTCAACTACCAGACCCTCGCTTTGGGTTTGGGACTATTATAGTAGTTCACTGTGCTATTTATAACCTGGATGAGCACTTAGAACTGGCACACACAGTAGGTACCCCATGCACATTTGTTTTTCTTTTTTTTTTTTTTTTTTTTTTTTTTTTGACACATCTGTTTTCATTGTTATTTTGTGGGTGTTTCTGTCTTATGTAACTCAGCTATTTCTGTAGGGTTGCAGGGAAAGGAAGTGAAAGGGAGGGAACAGCAATTTCCATGCTTCTGGTTTTACAACAGTATAAATAATCAGGAGAGTGAGAATGTAAGGGATCCTGAAAGGATGTAGAAGCCTTCACTTCTGAGGTAATTCCTTTGGACCTGTTGCCAGTCAGGAGTGGCTGAAGGTTTATTTTGGAAAGCTCTGGAATGAGCTGTTCAGGACTTTCTGGTGGTCTCTTTCCACTCTTCCTGGTGCTGTGTGTTTCCGCCACACCAGATGTGGCTGGGAACCACCATGTCCTCTCTCAACATATAACAAGGCACTGAGTTCTTCTGTCAGGTTGATCCTTCTAGGCATTGATGAAGCATGTTGTGAGAGCAGTGTTGCTGCTCCCACCTATTATGTACTTCTGGTTTTGAGGCAATAAGTCATCTTTCTTCACAAAGATGTTGATCTGCCACAACTGAAATCACAGAGCAGTTCCAGCTGAAGAGAAGGGAGAGAAATACAGAAGAAAAATTCAGTTTTATGCCTTGCCGGACCTAAATTCAGGCTTCAGCAACATGGACATACCAGGGTTATGCTGTTGAACAGTATTACCTCCTATAGGCTTGCTTTTTTTAATACCTTTCCTATGCTTCTGCTAGTGGTCAGCAACTGCAGTGGCTGAGCAGAACAGCAGAGGGAAAAGATCAAGGTTTTTATGGAGAAAAGCTGCAGGAGCAGCTTGGAGCTTGGATAGCAGAATGAGAGAACCACATGCTGGAAGGAAAATCCCTTCATCCTTGGCATGTGATGTGGATTTTTTGTTTTAAGGCTGCATTGAACCAAAACTGCAGTAATCCATTTTACTCCTTGTTCAGGCTTCTGCCAATAATTATGTAAATAACAGAGCACAGTTAATTATTTGTTTCATAGCCTCCCATTTTATTTGTGTTAGAAACATGTCATTATTGTCTTAGACTGTGAGCCCTGTGTTCTTGGCAACATGGAAAACAACAAGAGTGGGTGAACTGACAGACTCAACAGGACTTCTGTCTGTGTGAAGCCATCAGGGCTTGAATTAGAAGTACCCAAAGTGTAACTTCGATTGATATGGCTGTCCTATGATTTGATGATCTGCTCTCTCTGCATATTCTCATTTCAGAGAAGTGATCCTTTGGGAGAGTATGCCAACAAAGCAGTCCAGATCAGAAAGGGGGGGATGTCTTCCCCTGTTGTTGATTTGCAATTTTCACTTCTCTCTGTGTGTCATCTCTGTATTTCATGATTTGTGCCTGTGTGGTACTGATGACCTTGAACATTTTGCATTTATACTGACATATATTTGCTTTAGCACAGTTTTGCTACCAGCTGTGTAGTTTGGGAAGTTTACAAACCACTGTGTGCTTTTGCTCTATACTCGTCAGTGACACTTGCATTTACTTTCATTTCTACATTGCCTTTGCGTTCTAGGGATGGATGCCCCATCCCTGGCAGTGTTCAAGGCCAGGTTGGACGGGGCTTGGAGCAACCTGGTCTAGTGGAAGGTGTCCCTGCCTGTGGCAGGGGGTTGGAATGGGGTGAGCTTTAAGGTCCCTTCCAACCCGAACCATTCAATGATTTAGTGTTGGGTGATTTCCTCCAACAGGCTTGTGCTTGTGAGCTTTATCCCAGCTAGACCCACTGCAGCTTGGCTGTGCCAAGCAGCATGAGTTCAATAATTTGATGTGACATTAGCTGACTAAGTTACACTACTATTCAAGCTGTAGCAATCGAGCAGGTTGGTGTATGAAATGTCGGTTATGGGACACTGAATAAGAGCAGCTTAAGCATTTTGGGGCAGGGACTAATTTTGTGCAGTTTCAAGCATGCTGTCACTGCTAAATAATAATTAATTGCAACACTGTTAATAAATACTGTTTAAGTGAAGAAACAAACTGTGCAATAAGGAAAAATTATTTCTAATGCACCAGTGTGACTCATGAAGAGTGGTTGCGTGTGTTTGTGTGTTAGGCTGTTAGGACTCAAATACTGCTGCAGCTATGCTAATATTAAAACATCTGTAATAATGTTGTTATTTCCGTCTAGCAGCCAGAAATGCTCCCTGATTTCAGGTTAACAATATATTCAGGAAGCAAAATGCCCAAGGGCCTCTGGTAACTGACAGCTAAAGTGCTCTGATTAAAACTGACAGTTCCTGAGCAGGTCTGTCTTGGATGTGTTGGGTCTTTCCTTGATGGGGAAGAGAAGGGGGAAAGGATCAAAAGCAATGTGATATGATAGTATTAGGAGATGAGACTCTTTTTCTTCGCATTTTTTGAGGAGTTTGTAACTCAGCAGAACCAAACAAGGTACTTGTTTACTTGAGTTACTTGAATAAGAGTGCTTGAAGGGGCAAACATTGATCTCTCCATTATGACTCTCTTATAACAAGACATGGAAATTACTAAGGTGCTGGTTTCTAGTCATTGATTTTTGACTTAGAACAGTGTGCTAAGATTCCTGGGCTTTGGATGATCAATTAAGCTACAGTAAAAAGTGTGTGTGTTTTATTCCCAACTGGTATTAAAGCAAGGGAGATAAGTTTTTTCTCTCCATGAGAGGAATCCCGGCGTTTTTGTTCATCTGTGCTTGCACACAGACTGCAAAGGCAATTAAACAATCCTAACAAAACCCCTTGAGTCACTGATCGGAATATGGGCTTGTTGGGTGCTAATTCTGGCCAAAGGTTGGGCACTTTCCCACTTGTACTCCACACAGTGAGGGTATCTTCTGCCCTTTCCTCCCTGCTTTCTCCCCAGCAGCATTTCCTAGCTGTCAAGGTAATAACTACCTTTATTATATTTCTCTCTGTGTTCATTTAATCTACTTTTTATATGTATGCAGGTGCTGGATGCTCATGACCTGTTCACAACGCTTCCCTAGCCCGCACTGCTGTGTGCTTGCTGGCTCCGCGGTGTACTTTCATCTGCATAGAAGTGCCAGAAAAGCAGTAAAATTAATGAGGTTTCTTCTCTTGCCTATTTCATTATAGCAGGGTCTTGGTAGAACTGCTAAAACTTAGAGCAGTGTGGTATTTCCTTCAGGAAACATGTATTTCTATGTATTCATAATTTGCACCTCTTAAACGTTGACAAATTCCAGCTTGGCATAAATGGATACTGCAGCTATTTTGTACACTTAGACCAGTTTGGAAGCTAGTGCACTGTTTTGTATGTGCTTTAACATCCATGAAATTGGGTTTTTTACTAAGTTTTGGGTTATATTTAAGTTGCTGGTGTTGGGGGTGCTGGAGAAGTGGGCTTTCTGAACTTGTCCATCTCAGAACTTACAGATGCTGTGCAGGGAAAACAACTGTGCTTCGTGGAGCATATTTCTAGTGAAAAAACATATGTTGAGTCACTGCTAGTGAGTGCCCTTCCAGAGGTTCTTTGTCTCTTGTGTCATGCTTCAGTAAAGCTCCTGGAAGCTAAAATGCTTTTCCAAGTAGGGTTAAAATTAGGTTTGTCCTTAAAGGTGTGCAAAGATGTATCTGCTATTAAAGTACATTTTTGCTAGCTATTCAAGGCACAGTGGGTGTACTTTAAGTTATTATAAAGCTACCAAAATTATAATGTTTTTGGACTGTGGAGCAAGACAGATTGCAACAATAGCTGAAGAAGAGAGAAGTAAACCACTTTTTCTCTGTATTCTCATTTGGAAGTGACTTAAAATTAGTAATGCTTCTGTAGTCAGACTATGCTCAAAAATATGTAACAGTCTGAAAGTCAAATTTCATATATCATTGCAAGCTTACGTTTGCCTCAGAAGTGTACATTTAAATCGCTTGCATTGCTAAAAGCCACTTAACAAGAATAAATTATCAGTAGAGCTGATGTTCGAATAAAAGCACAAGTTCTGTGAGTGGCTGGATAGAAGTTTTTCTCTGTAAGCGCATGCAATACAGACTGAATCAGGATTTAACCTTGACTGAAATACTTAGTTAAGCTCTATTATACCATCCCTCCGCATTTCTGATGTGAATAGAAAATATGTTCATCACCAATTAGGAATTACTGGACTTTGTAATCTGATGATATTTGGGTTTATTCACTCAAAGGCTTTATGCCGCTGAAGGATCTACTGCTTCGGTGCTGAATGGGAGAGATTTCCTATGCAGTTGCTCTCTGTAGCCAGAGGTAGAAACCTCTTATACAGAACAAGCCCAGCAGTGGGATAGTTTGGTTTGTCTCCATAGTCGTGAACATTCAGCCTCAGGTGTCTGCAGAGACTGTCAGAGAGCAACAATTGGGGTCAGTCATGCTGTGGACATCACTTGTTAGTAGATTTAAATCACTGATCAGATAATGAAGCTGTTTTTAAATGGCATTAATCACACATCTGCCTGGCAAACCCAGTATTTTTCAGTGCTTCAGTTTTCTTGGTAGATTAAAACACGCAAAACTTTTTGCTTGCATGAGTTTGGATGCAGTGAAGGAAGCTGATAAGAAGAACACTTATTAGCAGCACAGTTTTTCTACTATTTTGCTGTTTTCAGGGGTTTCTTCTGTTCTGCAGGAGTAAGGTTTGAGTTTTCTTTATGTTTTACAATGCCATTGACATGATATAGAAGATCCCTGTCTGCAGCTTCTATTCAAACATGTGGACTCCAGTTGCCTCTGCTAGTATTGAGGAATAAAGACAGGAGACCTAAAATACAGATCTTAGTCATGCAGAAAGTTTCTATTTTTAAAGAAATAGGTTTATAAGTATGGTGTTTCTAAACTGTATCCTCTCCTTTCTAATTACACACTTGAAATATTAGTATATAGAATTTTGCAAGTATAATTTAGACTCCGGTAGGTAGTGCCATGGAAATTTTAAGGTAGGCTTAAAAAAAATTGTACCTAAATATCTCAACAAGAGCACTTTTATGCCTTAGTGATGTTGTTGAGCTTAGTCTGGAGGACCTAATCCTAAACTCTGGTGTTGGTTTTGTGTTTCTATTTTGCCCTTTCAACCCAGAATGCAATAGAGACTGGGTTATTCTGTCTTTTAAAGGTATAATCTCTTTCTAAGATTTCAGGGCTGAAGGGAAGCAAGAGCATACTTTGGGTACTTTTAGGTTACATGTTCTGGTTAGAAAAGAGTCTCTCAGCAGCTCTTAAAAAGCCAGGTGGTGAAAGACTTGGTAACTGCAAGAGTTACGGATGGAACATCAGTCTGTGCGTGTGGTGCTGTGTTTACACAGAGTCCAGGCCCTCCTGCTCTGTGATGGATTTCTTTTAATGGATTAGTTTCCCTTTAAATCTGGGATAGCATCTTTCCAGTCAAAATTGCTATGTGGCATGTGGTTTGCTGAGGGAAAAGCAAGTAATTTCTTGTCTACCGAAGGATCATGCCATGTCAGCTGTCTGATCCCCCTGTAATTTTGCTGTGGACCACTGCTCAGTACCCCTGCTGCTGAGACTGCAGCTGCATGTGCCCTGTAAGTTCAGCATGGATGCTTAGATTGTCATCACTCTTTTCCTTTCCTTCTGTCCCTCCCCCAGGCTCTCATTGTGTGTAATCAAATTAAAGAGTGGCACCAGCCCCAGTGGAGAAGAGCTGCTCTGTTAGAAAGCTGTCCCTCTGGAATCTGCACACAGACTTCTTCATGCGCACCTGCCATTGCTGGCTGCTGCTGTGACCTTGTGTGCCAGCAGCCTGCACTGAGAAGTGTTCCCTGTTCCTCCTATCTCAATTAATAGTTTTAAGGACACTTAATTCTTTGCCAGTCTCCTGAAGTTTGGCTTTGTCCATAAATACTCTGCATTATATTTTTACAGGGTCCAATTGAAGAGTGCTTTGTAATGAAAGCTAGAACAGGCAGTGTTATGAGGTTTCTGTTAAATCCATAAAGACAGGCAGCAACACAGCTCACCAGTGATTGGTGCCAACTGATAACTGGGAGGATGCTGGCTCTTTTGAGACAGTAAGCAGTCCCTTGTGGAACACTGCAGACTTCTATTTGAAACCCACTGTAGGTTGGTAAAGCCTCTTTTGCTGTTTCTGTTCAGATCTTCTGGGCCTTGTGCCTTCTCTGGGGTACAGGGCTGCTGCCCTTTCCCCAGGCAGGGTGCTGTGTGCCAGGCACACCTGCCCCAGCAGCTGCACGTTCAGTAGGATCAAGAAGCAGCAGCACACAAGTGTGAAATGGCCATTGGGCTCTGAGGCTTGCCAGGTCTGCCTACTCTGCACATGCCCTTCCACCATGCTTTTCACTGTCTGATGAGCCCCTTGGAGTCAAACCAACCCTTTTCCAATGTGAAAATTTGAAACCAGGACATTTTCTTATGTCATGGAGCCATCTCATTTGAATATTTTACCCTTCAAAGTATTCACTTGTTTCAATCCAGAATTCTTTGGTTCCATACTGGCTTCTTATTGACTCTCTTTCTATCATTGAAAATCATTCAAACAGCACTGTGCAGTGGAGCTTCCTGAGAGCCCTGCTTGGACTAAGCAGCAAACTGGGGCACTTCATTCCCTTTGGGGTTCGTTGCTGCTGCTCCCTCATTGTGGATGGCTTTCATGTGATGTTTTTGTTTGGGCAGTAGATGTTGCACATCTCGTTGGTGGGTGTTAGAGATAACTGTGCCCATGGAAGGGTGGATCTCTGTGCCAGAAGTGAAGAACGTTGGTGGAACTGAACAGGGTGCAGCCTCCATTGTTGCTTCTGCTATTGCATTGTTAGAAACATTAATCTTTTAGCTACTAAATGCCCCTCATTGGTGTTTGCTAAATGTAGTTACTAATGTATGAGCAAGCTCAAACAATGGAAAATATATGAAATATGAACCCATTCTTTGTGCTCGGGTGGGAACATTCATCTTGCTGTGGTGAGGAATGTTCACCTCACATTTCCGAACATTGTATTCAGCAGATGAGCTGTTTCCTCCTTCTCCTTTAGGTTTTGGTTTCTCCTTTGGAGACAGGGGCTGAGAGGCCATGCTTAGGTGGACTGTTAGAGTAATTATCAAATAGAACAGGCATGACTGTAAAGATGCTGTTGTGTGATTGATTGGAGGGAGGCGGGAATTAGCTTGATTCTTGTTTTGTGTTTCCATAGTTCAGCCTATTGACATGTAGATGAGCAGGAGTCACAGTGGGAGAGAGCGCTGTCTATTCACTCTAGCAATCTCCCCAGCTGGAGAGAAGACTGAAGAATGCAAAGGGACCTCAAAAAAACCCAAAGCCTACAGTAGACAGCCTCCAATCAAAGGGCCTATTTGCAAAGAGTATGGGTATTCTCATTTTGCTACTGAGTTTTGTCTTTGCTGGGTGAGTGTCACTGTTCAACAGCTGAGAGAAACCTCCTCATACAGACATGGGCCTCTTCACACATCCTAGGGTAATGAGAGTAAATTATGGGGAAACTTCATTCCTACACAGTTGCTCTTGGCCTAATTTCATGGAAACTTTAACAACAAAACAAATACAAAAATTTTTATTTTTCTTTTTTTTGCAAAAAAAAAAAAAAGCCCTTAAAAATAGAGCTGAGGTTAAAAGGAGACTGTGTCTAATTCTGTTAGCATTGTGGTCCTCATTTGTCGCTTCTGGTGATTTGAATTCCTCACAGATTGCTGGTTTATCTGCAGATCTGTAATTCCCACATGCTGTAATTTTGCCGTTAGAAATGTTGGCCACTGGCAGCTCTCTCTTTCTGGGCTGGAATTGTGAATGTTTTAAACTCCTCAGCATGGCCTTTTTCTGTTGAGCCTCGGTGGAGGCGCTTGCCCCTTAGGGAGGATGGAGCAGAAGTTTGCTGTGCTATGACAGAGAGCATTGATGAGGCAGAGGTTGTGAGCATGGTGCTGGGGTGCAGAGCTGCCTCCTGGATATGTGAAGAAGATGCCTGGGTTGTGTGTTGGCTGTACAGAGAAGTTCGTGTTCAGCGGCAGTGTAACCATTCAGAGAACAGAAACTCTTCTAGGACACCTCAAAATGTGAGATCAAGAGCTGCTGCAGGAAAAATTCTGTTTGCCATGCGAAGTCCAAGAATCTCCCAAATAATATGCTCTGTTCTTTAAGTCCTGTCTGTTGGTGGAAGGGTCAGATATTGCTGTGAGCCTTTGGCTGGTTTGAAATCAAAGCTACATGCTCAGAGTTTCAGCTAGCACCCTGTCTCTCATTTTAGGCCATGTGTTTAATTATATCATGTCATAAACTGAAAGAACATATCATTTATTATAAAATCTAAAAATTTGAAATGCTGAGATGAAAGGAGAGATGGATCTGAGTTGCACTTTCATCTGGTTTTCATCGTGGTGCTGTTTTGTTGAGCTTGTTTTGTTTTTTTTTGCTTTAGGACCCCTGAGAAATTAAACCTTATTCTTTGTTGTTTGCTTTTTACATCAGTTTTATTCTCTGGGTATCCCCTGTTGTTGTTATAACTGTTACTATGCTCACAGCCTTAGATGGATTTCTCAAGTAAGAGGACATGACAAGTAAATGCAATTAACTGAACTGTTCAGATCTTCAAGGGCTTATGATGTAACTGGTGGATGGAGGTTGGTCTTGAAGTACAAAGATACTTAAAGCTCCAGATCTTTTTACTTTTCTGTTAAGCTCTAAAACATAGTGGAGTTTTGCTGTTTACTAGTAGTCATGGGTGCTTCTTAAACAAGTCTTAAGTGCCTGGAGAAGAGTTTTTGGTTATATACTAATCATGGAACGGTTTAGGTTGGAAGGGACCCTAAAGCTCATCCATTTCCAACCCCTGCCACAGGCAGGGACACCTTCCACTAGACCAGTTTGCACCAAGCCCTGTCCAACCTGGCCTTGAATGATGCCAGGGATGGGGCATTTACCACTTCTTTGGGCAACCTGTGCCAGGGCCTCGCTACCCTCACAGGGAAGAGCTTCTGCCTTGTATCTAACCTGACTAATGATGTATTGTTTCCATTTACACTTAGGAATTGCAATTAAGGACACTTGTGCTGTGTTCTGTGCAGACAAGTAGCAACACTGACTGTTGGGGGACTGGAGCTCTCTGCTTATGGATCACCTTTGCCATACCTATGTGCACCTATTCCTTCACTGGCTTTTTCCTGCGTATGATAGGATATCCCTTCCACTGGCAGCCCTCAACCAGTAACACTGACCCAATATTGTTATCTCTGCTTCTGATCAAATTAATGGGGTTCTGTGTCGTTTAATATGAAGCAGAAGACTGGGCCTAAGCAGTTTGCAGGCTGCAGACATGGTGCAGCAGCACTGCAGTGCACTTCTGTGCAATCCCTGCTACAGCAAGAAGGCAAAACCACATTCTGTAATTTTATGAAAGAAGAGTGTGTAATTTAAGCAAAAAGCTTTACTTGATAGGCTGCAAGCATTTATTTTTCAAATGTGCTGTGAAATGTTAGTAGTGGCTTTGTACAAAAATGTTGGATAGTGAAGGAGGAATGTTTATTTTGGGTTGAAAAGTTTCAGAAAGGATATCATATTCATATCTTGATCAAAGTTGAATAATATGAAGCTTATACAGAAAATAGCAGGGCTGAAGTCTCTTCATGTTAGTGTGAATACAGGGCAGTTGCAGTGTGTTTATGCTGTACAACTGAGATAAAGATTTTACTACTTTATTTTCCTGTGTTAGGAAGGATAAATGGAAGGAGGACCAGAGAGCTCGAGCCAGATTTTGGACAGTGCCCTGAAGTATTGCTGTTCCTGTTACTGCAGAGTCCTAAGGTCCACAAGAGTAGATCCTACTGCAGGAGTCCCTGTACTCTTTAACCGTGCTGCATCCCTGTAAGTGGTGCTGAAAGCAGGATCAGAGTCCTAAGGTCCACAAGAGTAGATCCTATTGCAGGAGTCCCTGTGCTCTTTAACCATGCTACATCCCTGTAAGTGGTGCTGAACAGAGAGAAAGCAGACAGGGAGGAGGCTCCATCGTGTAAGGGTTTTAAGATCTGAGAAACACTGAGAGCCGATGTTCCACCCTGTGACCACCCTGCAGACCTGCTTCATGCTCCTCTCTCGCTTTGCTTTCCCATCTTGCATAGCAGGACTGCCCAGCATGCAAGAACTCCTCACAAATCATCAGTACTCCCAGTGGTCCTGTAAATTTAGTTGTTCATTGTTAATATCATAATGTTGGGGATGATGCTGATGTCTGCCTTTAGTTTGGAAACATAACAGCAGCTAGAAGAGGTCAATCCTGAAATGGCTTCTCATAGAATCATAGAGTGGTTTGGCTTGGAAGGGACCTTAAAGCTCACCCAGTTCCAACACCTTCCACTAGACCAGGTTGCTCCAAGCCCCATCCAACCTAGAAACAAAAATATATTTTCATTTACCCACTCCAGTTGTTTTCAAGCTGCTGGAACAACAGTGATGCTCCCCTCACTGCCTCCTGTTTGGCAAGTGCTTTCCAGCGTGGCAAAGCAACATGCTCCTGCAAATGAAGAGGCAGTTCATTTGTGAATGAGTTCACTTGCATACCTAATTCCCTTTCACACCTCTTGTTTGCAGCTGATGTTAATGTGTGTTAAAACATGAAGCTTTCCCTCTGTTACGCTGAGAGTGAACTGTGTGAAAGGGATAAAGAGGGAAAGGGCTTTTAAGTAAAACTGTGATGATGGATGGCATTTAAATACCTGTACTTTGTAGAAATTGATGATGTAATTTGGTGTATCAATTAGAATGAAGGACTCGAAGTGGAAATAGATGCAACTCAAAGCACTTTAGGAGGCTCTAGAGCTAGTCAGTATCTAGCTGGAGCAGTCGAGGTGAGGATTAGGACATGCTGCTGCTGAAATAACATCTGTTCATTTTTGAAGGTTTAGTTGACTGTTTGCAGGCATTAGCATTGTTAATTTTGTCTTATAAGGCAAATTAGGCATTGTTTTCTGCAGGGAGGAGAAAGCGAAGGAAAATCCCATTTTCTTTTCCCTCCTCTTTCCTTTGCGGGTGCTTTTGCTCCGCTCTAACTGTGGCCGTGGCCACACAAGTGGTTGCTTTGGCAGGTGACTTGGGGAGCAGCAGTAAGTGGGGCAGGGCAGGGAGGTGGGAATCAGCAGCTGATAAGCAAATAACTGGGACACTGCTGATCAGATAAGAAAGGTACAGCAATTAAATTCTTGTGGGGGTAGAACCACAGCCATATAATTTGTCCTTTACCAGGCCAGGTGGCCATTGTAGTATTTTGGTAACAGAGCAACAGGCAGACGATTTTAGTTACTTCTAGCTTTATAGGTGCAGGGTTTGTTTCACAGCAGCTACATGAAAAAGAGGGTGTTGAGTTGGTCAGGATAGAATCGTCACATTGTTTAGGTTGGAAAAGACCATTAAGATCATAGAGTTCAACCGTTACCCTGGCGCTGCCAAGGCTACCACTAAACCATGTCCCTCAGCACCACATCTACACAACTGTTAAATCCCTCCAGAGATGGTGACTCCACCACTGCCCTGGGCAGCCTGTTCCAATGCTTTACAACCCTTTTGTGAAGACATTTTTCCTAATATACAATCTAAACCTCCCCTGGTATGACCTGAGGCCATTCCATTTTGTCCTATGAGGATACCTGTCAGAGGGATTTGTTGTTTTCTTGCATTGTCCATATGTGTCCTTGTTATCTTTTGTCTGAGCAAGCTTTTTATATGAGGAATCATCATTGTTCTGTTTGCAAAAACTAAGTAAAAGGGTGCTGGTGGTGTGTGATGGAAACTTTCACCCTACAGTGAATAATTGCCACCATAACAAGCAGGGCTTTTCACATTTGCCATGAAACTTAGAAATAGAGTCCTTTTTGGATGTGATTTACTTGTATTCTGGGTTTGGAGCCTGGATTTTTGTGTGTTTTGGGAATTTTCTGCACAACCATAAGGTTAGAGGATTCAGTAACTGCATGAACAGCTATTTTAAGGAGAGTGCCAAATATCACAAGGATAAACAACCAGGAGATGGCAGTTCTTAAATCCTACTTGTTCAAAAGTTAGCACTGATTCTGGAAGTGTTTCTTCAAAAAGCATGAGGCCGTGTGTGTGCTGTTGTCAGGTGGCAACCTAAAACATGACAAATGTCTGCTGGTGGCTCCAAGCTTTGCCTTCTGTGGAGCTTCTGCTTCCGTTGCTGAAGTGGGGAGGCTTCTTGTGACTCCATCTACCTTTGTTAACATCCTTCCTTCAGTTCTACTTTCAAGTTCAAAATCTTTACCCTGAATTAGTCCATTTTCCTCAAACTTGCTGTAAAAAGAATGTCAAAATTCTGCGGTTCATGTAGCAGGGAATCAAGAATTATTTTGCATATATGTTTAAGTAGTTCTTGCCATTAGGTTTAAACTATTTTGTTGATGCTGTTGCTCCACCACAGCAGAAATCTCACTCCAGCTGCGTATGTGAAGGGTGTAAGTAGCAGAACTAGCAATTTTCTTCAAGAATTTCTTTGCATCTGAATGGAGCACGCACAAAACAAGGCAGCTGATCTGACAAGCAGACCTGCTGATGGCTCCAGGAAAATGGATTTGTTTTTGTTTTCAAAGCAGTTTCTGCAGTTTTTCTCCACTTTTCTATTGCACAATTTAGCTGAATGGAGATGTATTATGCCTCTAGCACACAGCAGGATCCTTATGTCTATAGATGTTTTATGCAGTCTTTTCTTTTTGCAGTATCCTATGGTGGTTTGCCTGAGGTGAATTTTCTCCTCAGCCCCAAAAAGTGGCATTAATGCAGTATAAAACACAGGAAATCACACTAAAAAGAAGGTAGGAGTAGGACAGAGTATGTTTGCATTTGACAAAAGTCTTTGCCATTCCTAACACTTATATCTTCTAACATCTAAGTATCTGCAGTCCCCCTCTGGGCCCTTAGAGCATCAGAAGATGGGGAACAGCAGTTTATGACCCCACATACAAAGAGATGCATCATTGGTGTTCCTGAAATTACAGGTCATTTAAAAATGACTGCAAGAGACTTCTCTTAGTCTGTGCTATTTCAGATATCGAGTTGTATTTTCTTACCTGTAGCATACACTTGGTAGGAATGCAGCCAAGTAAAGAAAGAGGTTTGAAGTCAGTTCAAGATTGGGTAGGGTTATGTGTGCCTTTTTAAATAATGGTCACGTGAAAGTCAAACTACTAGTAGTGTTTCTGAGCACAGGAGGAAAACCTGCTGTATTTGGGTTCATTTTTAGTGTGCATGGAGCAGTTCTGATTCTTCAATGTCTGTTCCAAATGGGAGCAAAATGACCAGGAGATGAAACTAAAATCATCTCATGATGATGATGATGAGGATTTGAGTTGGCATGAAAGGCAAGTTTCTTAACTGAGGGAGGTGCAGTCCAGATATTCTACCAGCAGAAAAAGAAAGAGTTAAACTGATTTAGGGAACATTTTGTTCTGAATATATATTTATATTTATATCTTACAGTTATAATAAATACAGTACTTCAGGATCCATGTAGAGATCTCTCTTGGTTAAAACAGTGTCTCGAGAAAAGGACAGATGGTAACTCTTGCCCAACTCAATCTCTGTTGTGAATAAATGGGTGACTGTGACCCTTGTGGCCATTAGCAGGGATATATATTAGGAGGCTGCTCATTTTCCATGTGTTTGCTCCACGACTGGGATTTCATGCAATGCTGCAGCACTGCGATAGCTAGTAAAAAGCAGTAGATACGTGATAGGCACTTCTCAGCAGTTTTGTTCTCTGACTGTTGAAGAACAACCAGCATTGTGACAGTTCCTCCCCATTGCATCCATTTCCTTGAGGATCAGCAGGTCCTTCCAAGCATGCCCAACGGATTTCAAGTGAGGTGTTGGTAAGCCTCATTCCCTGGGCAGATTGGAGTTCCAAACTTACACGTGCATTAGCACAGGCGCTTTTTTCTCCTCAGTAACTCCTGGTTTTCTACACGTTTTTGTTCATTATGAAATTTAAGGTTGTGGCTGTGGCCTGTAGGAGCCTGATGGAGTATGAACAAGACTTGCAAGGTGATCTACTTCTGATCTTTTGTTCCTTGTTAATTATTGTAATGTAATGAGCAGGTGGGTAGTACAGTGAGCAGGAGCACCAAAAGCAGTTTTTCATATTCCTCAGAAATGCATGGCAGGTAAAGAAAGCCTACTGGTTTATTTTCTTTCCCAATCTACTTGCATTTGGTCCTTCCTCACTTCCACTTCCTATTCAGTGCCAAGCCAGCAGAGCACAGCAAGTGTACCTCTTTGCAGGGGTATGTGAATCTCTGTCAACTTGCTACATAGAGAGGAAGAAATTGGACGGCATAGATGGAATTCTCTTTTGTTTGATTTCCTTCCTCTCATTGCTGCTGTCATGAACACAGGAAAATTACCTCTAGCAAAACACTTAAGATGAGATATAATCTGCCAAGGGAATTTGGGCATACAGTACCTGCTTAAAATAACAATAAATTAGACAGTTGGATGCCATATTCTCAGTGCAGCTTTGAAAGTCTCTGGCTTGAAGTATAATTACAAGTAAGATTTAAACTATGCCATTTATTTATACAAGCTGCTGTGAGTCATGAATTGCATCTTTCTGAATTAATGAAAAGATTCATTTTCTCTTGTACTCATTTCCATCACCCCCAATATGTTGTGGGGGAGATGTCTTACAAAGTAAATGACTTCTGGAACTCCATCTCAAAACCATTTTGTGACAGAGGTCAGCGAAGAATGCTGCAGCTCCCTTGGTAAAGCGCGTACCTCCTGGGAACACCTGGTGTGCTTGTTCAGACCTGCATGGAGCTATCTCCTGGAGTTTGGGTGGCATTCGTATCTGGCTGTTGGACTGACTTGAAAGCACCTTCACTAGCTTGGTGCTTGCTTTTCTTTGTGCTATGGTGTAGCTCACATATCTACTTTGTCAGGTCCTTGTGGATTTACCTACCATCTATATATGCTAAAACATGTTCAGTGGTAAGCTATAGCCATACTATGGTGTGTTCTGCACTAACATCCAGAGCAAACTTCTCTTGGCTCAGCACTGAGGGGCTAATGGAAGCAGAGGGCAGCAGGTGCTCTACAGCCCAGCTTCCCAGGAAATACCTTGCACTCCATGTGGGTACTTGGAATCAAGTGTGATTTGAGCCAATGTCATGAGCAGGTGGTATAAAGGCTTTGGGGCATGACATGCTTATACAAGAGCTCAAGTCTGCTCTCCACCTGCAATATGTATACCCCACAGCAGAATGCTTAACAAGGAGTTTCTTTTATCTGACAATCACTTTAGCTGATAGCACTGATTTTGGTGTCTGAGTTTACAGTACTTCCTGAAGCTGCATTTACTTTCAATTTACTGACCACACAGGCCCTTCACAATACTCTTGTGAGTTACTTTCAATAATCAGACAACATTGAGGGTATTTTTTTTTTCCTGTTTGCCTCAGACTGGATGTTTTTTTAATTTCATCCCCTCTATATTATGCAGCATTCTAATGGGCATACAACTGAGGTGCTTTATTTTCTGCTCAACATCAAAATCATGAATACATGATCAAAAGGATCGACATGTGTCCTAAAAGAAGTGCCTTTAATACCAGTGACTGAAGTGCAGGACCAAAGAACATGTATTACAGTCCATATTGAGGACTGGGTTGCCTTTTAATTTCAAAATGGATCTTCCCTTTTTCTTCTCTGTGAGAAAGCATGTTCACAGGACCCCAACAGGCTGTTTCTTCAAAGGAAGCTCTGCCTTTTATGTTCTCTGTGACTCCAATGGCTCAGCATTTTCTTCATGACCCCATCTCTTCAGCTGTTTAGATATTTCTCTGCAAA
>NW_009921307.1:155585-159450 GCF_000696875.1 Nestor notabilis | reverse complement strand
GGGAAAGAAAGATAAATACTGTTTGCTTTATTTCCGTGATAGTCCCTTATGGACTGTGTCTGGTCTTGATTATCTCTGAAGATTTAACAGTTTTCCACTTCGCACCTAAAACCACCCTTAGATAAGGAGTGAGAGTTAGGGACTAGCTCAAACATCATGAAGAAACTTCTGGTTATTAAACATCATTGCAAGAAATTTTGCTGGTTTTCACCAAAGTCGTGTGATGTTTTATCTTACTAAAAGACTGAAGATGTTGATTAACAGAAGTGAGAGTGTAACTGGCACAGGATAGTGCACGTGTTTCCCAGTTTATAGGTACAGTAGAGTAATACTGCTGATGTGCTGATGTGTAGAGAGGAAGAGCCACTATAGCTAGCTTCTAGAACGTACATAGCTGTTCTGAAACCGAGAAGTCACTCTGGAACAAAATAAAAGAACTAAAGCAATTCCAGTAAATGAAGCCATGAATTGCAATGGAAGCAGTTTCATTTGAACAGAGAGTACTTTGTACATCAGTCCCTCTCGAGGTTATTTTTTATTCCCCTCTCCCCTTACTGTGTTAATCCACACTTGAAGAAGGAAGAAAGAAGACTTCTCAAAAGTACAATGTTTCTTGAGGTTCCATAGAACTTGGAGCCAGGGAAATGAGGGAGTCCCTGTAACAGGAGCTTCATGTTTATTAGATGGGAAAGAAACCACAAAGGCAAAAGATTTTGAACAACCGCCACCTCTGAAGAAGCTTGGAGAATTCCGCTTCAAGACAGGAAGCCATAGGAAAGCAGGGATTATTAGTTAGATTTATACTTTTTGGTGTCAATTTGCTGTGAACTGGTGTGGGCCCTTGTCAAGATTTTCTTTGGAAAAGATGTGGCCTTCTCTAAGCTACGTGCTGGGGTTAACTCTTGATCTCATGCTTAGCAGGCTCCAAGGTGCACTGGTCAGTAAGGAATCAATGCACAGGCCATAAGCAGAAGCTTAACAAATTAGAACCTTTTACTGTTTCTAGTGAAGGGGGAACCCCAAACTCCTCCTTTAGGCAGCTATATTGCAGGCTGTGTCTTTTTTCTTTTCTACTGCATTGTTAATCATCACAAATGACAGTGGAAGTGACTTCCTGACAGCACTTGTGTCAAAATCTGTCTCTTGAGAAATGAAGGGTTCAATACTACCTTATTTTATGAAGCTTTCTGTGCAAGGTGAAGGGTTTTCTGTGTCCTGGAAAGGATGTACAGTTATTAATTATTATTTTTTTTTTCACAGGTTCCTGTACTCATCTGGTTTTTAAGCAATTCATTACTAAATGCCCCAAGGGGATAGTTCATGGAATTTGGTATCACTTTGAAATTCATGTAATGAAGTTAGAGTTAGAACTGTATTTGTCACTGGCTAATGTTGAATGGAAGTGTGGAATCTGACAGTCCGAGCATGATGCAGGAAGAACTGGGGCTCGTCTTTGACATAGGAGGGAGTCTGCTTGGCTGGATAGAAGTCTAGGCTGAGGCTTGGGGAAGAAGTAGGGAACTTAGACCTTTTTCTGTGCTGCTGAATTATAGGTGAGTTCAGATGTGTCACTCCATCTCTCACTGTGTCCCTTTCCCCATATTTAAACCAGGTAATGGTACTGACCTAAACGATAAATGCTCAGTACTTCCTAGATAAGATGTTTCTGTTCACACAACTCTGTTTAAACTCCCGAGTGCTTGTTAATATCATTTCATTGCAACATTTCTCATGAGTGAGTTTTGCTCACTCTGGTGTCTTTATCCACAAGAAATGTTTCCTTTTCCTCAATCCTAGTCTTTCCTTCAGAGTGACCGTAAATTTTTGATTTCTTATTTTGCCTTGCAACAGTTAAAAGCCAGGTAAGCCTGTCAGCTTTGTCATCTCACAGACACCAGTTACTGTGAAATCAGACCTTTGATCAAAGGCCTTTTCATTTGCAGTATCAGGCTCAGCAGCCTTTATCACCTACCCACAATCTACAAATAAAGTTTGAACATGGAAAGTGGTTTAAATGGGTTTACTTTACCAACCCAGAAATAAAAGGTGCCCTAAATCAGAGAGACTCTCTCTTCTAATAGTAACAACAACAAAAGCGTTCCTGTCTGTTTTTTATTTGGGATGCACATGTCTTATAATTAATCTTCCTTCTCCTAATTTCCCTTTCATCTGGGGCTCTTCTACGCACTTCACAAGAACATAATAACCAAGCCCTGCTGTATCTATGACACATGATTATTGTTATTATCTTCATTAGGTTAATGCAGACTCTGAAATTCTGCATGATCAAATAGCTTACCCAAGGTTAAATAGTGATCTAGTGTCAGGATTGGGAACAGAGCAGTCCTGGCTCTTAAGCCTGGGTTGAATTCAGGTTTTGCTGTGTTGCTTAGGAGGATGCATCACTGTTCTGTTACCATAGCCCTTGTCATAGAGCTTCTGTGGCAATGAGCTAGGCAAAACCCAGAAACATTGCTGTGGAGGGTGTTTTAGCTTCAGAAATTGCTACAACTCACACTGAATAAAACAGTCTATAAATAAAACAAGGCAAGCCCTGTTTGTGCTGTGAGGATTTCCTGGTATTGCTGTAGTCAAATAGCTACACCAGTGACCCCTTCCAGTTACACAGAAGCCCTAGCTTTCATGCTTGTTTTAGTGCATTCTCTTCTCACCTAAACACACACCCTCATGCAGGTATGGACTTTTATACACAGATTTTACTGCTGTATCAGTCATGGAGGTATTGTAGAACATGGTAAATTCTTTAATAGGTCATATTTAAGAAGCTAGACTGATGCATTTAAATATCTCCTCTGATAACCTCAAAGCTGGTTTCTTTTCTCTTTTCCCTAATGGTGCTGTGGGTAAGCCCTGGCTTTCTTCACAGGCTTTTGTGCCCCACACAGATCTTTGAATACCTGCGTGCCCCACTAAGTAACTGTACAAAGCCACTTCCCTTGCCACATAGATTCATTTAAAGACATGTTGCTCAGAGTAACTAATGCAGCCATTGACAGTTGGGCACCAAGGTCCATGACTTCCTATGACAGCTTGACCAGGACCTAGAATAAAATACAAATGTTTCATGCATTCATGTGGGAGGTACATACACACACATGTGTTATGTATGTATCTGCACAGAGGAAGAGTGTTGCATTGCTTTGACAGTGGCAGATATTGGTATGGGCAATGACAGAAGGGCATTTCCACTTGTACACAGATTAAAAAATGCCTGTGATCAGAGGATCACAGTGGATGCTCTAAGTAGTTATGGAGGAAAGCACAATAGGGTTCCAGGAGCCCACTCTGGGAGTGTGGGATCATATACTCACAAGCCTTATCTGCAGGAAAAGTGTCTCCCACAGGTCATCTGAGGGTGTGAAAACAGCTCCTTTAAACAGGACATTTTGGTTTATTTACATCGTGCATGTAGTAGGATTCTTTTTTAGATCAAAGCCCTTGTGATGGGAGAGTTCCCCAAGTGAATACAAGAATGGGGAGAAGGAAGGAGGAAGGGTATATTTATCGGGTATGAGAAGCTGCTGTACGGATCATGGTGCCCTCTGGATCAAACAGGGAATGAAAGGGATGAAAGAGTGGCCTTGGAGTAGTTTTATCCTCCGTTTTATGCAGGTTGACAGACTCATAAACCTACTTGCCATGTTCAGCAGTAATGTCTGAGGGATGTTTAAAGCGTATATTTAATAGTAAGGGCCATTCTGGGATTACTAAATTTAGGGTAGATATTTGTATCTGCAGTCAAAAGCTTTTTAATCTCTGCCGTGGTTTAACCCCAGTCAGCAACAAAGCCCCATGCAGCCGCTTGTTCACTCATTCCCCTGTGATGGGAGGGGGAGAGAATCGG
>NW_009921307.1:138830-155554 GCF_000696875.1 Nestor notabilis | reverse complement strand
GGAAGAGAAGTGAGAAAACTCATGGATTGAGGTAAAGACAGTTTAACAGGTAAGGCAAAAGCCCTGCACAAGCAAAGCAGAATAAGGAATTCCTTCAGTGCTGTTAATGGTCAGGCAGTTCAGGTTCAACCATCCTCAGCACAGCCTCCATCATGTGTAATGGTGACTTGGGAAGACAAGTGCCATTGCTCCAGACATTCCCCCCTTCTCTCTTATTCCCCCTGGTTTATATCCTGAGCATGATGCCGTGTGGCTTTGGATATCCCTCAGGTCAGTTGGGGTTAGCTGTCCCTGTGGAGGATATGCTATAGGCAATTCCAGCTTTTCCTGCTTTTGCACTTAAAGCCTCGTGATTCTATCCAGAGCTAGGTCGCAGAGGGAGATTTGTGTAGTGGACATGAACTAATATCGCACAGATATGCTTCTTTACCCCCGTGCTGGCATGAACTTGATTACCAGAAATCTTCTTTAGCCCAGGGCTGTGCCAATCGATGCGTCATGCTTTGACTGAGAAACAGGCACCTCTGCATCTGCATCACCCCTGCATTTATAAAACATTCTTTATAGTAAAAATGGATAGAAAGTTCCTTACATTACACACAAATATACCAGTGTGCCCTGGGCAGCTTGTGATGTTCCAAAATAGCTTCAAGGCACTGCTAAGCAGAAGCAAAATGTAAATGAGACATGAGATGCAGTCACTTGGAAGTTCTGTCCAATCTGAGTGCGTATTTCTACAGATTTGATAGGAATCTTCTTAACTGGAGAAATTAGCTGTCGTGCTGTAAGTCATCAGTCACTGATTACCCCACTTGCTCACTCGCATCTTCTGTGTCACAGAAGTGTGTGTGGCTACAAAAGAGGTAAAAAATCCTGTGGCACTAAAGAACATAGAGGCTTTCTTGCCTTAGCTTCACAGCCTTGATATCTGTGGCGGTTTATTTCTCTCTAAAGAATTCTTTAAGTTTGACATGTGGAATTGAATCTTACTGCAGTGAAGAGTGATCTGTTGGCAGCACCAGTGACACAGCTGCTTGTGTGGAGAAGGTACAGCTGATAGCACAGGCTTTTTGCTGGGCTTTGTGTTCCCAACCTGCCCTAAAATCTGTGTCAGAAGGTTCTCATGGTCTGTGTGGGTGAGGCAGACAACAAAGTGACCAGCCAGAGGTTATGCTGGCACAGAGTTAGGTTGGGAACTGTTATTGTCTTGTCACTCATGCTATTAGTGCCCAGTTTAGTACTGCTAAAATATTTGCATGTACTTTGACTGATGCTAAGCAAGTAATATCCACCTATGGAGCTGCTGGAGCAAGTCCAGAGGAGGGCCACGAGGATGATAAGAGGGCTGGAGGACCTCCTGTATGAAGACAGGCTGAGAAAGTTGGGGCTGTTCAGCCTGGAGAAGAGAAGCTGCGTGGAGACCTGATAGCAGCTTCCAGTATCTGAAGGGGGCCTGCAAGGATGCTGGGGAGGGACTCTTCGTTAGGGACTCTAGTGGTAGGACAAGGGGTAATGGCTTTAAACTTAAACAGGGGAAGTTTAGATTAAATATAAGGAAGAAGTTCTTTACAGTGAGGGTTGTGAGGCACTGGAATAGGTTGCCCAAGGAAGTTATGAATGCTCCAACCCTGGCAGTGTTCAAGGCCAGGTTGGACAGAGCCTTGGGTGACGTAGTTTAGTGTGTGGTGTCCCTGCTCATGGCAGGGGGGTTGGAACTAGATGGTCTTAAGGTCCTTTCCAACCCTAACTATTCTATGATTCTATTTACTAGATAAGGTGATATCAAGCATTCAGTAGGATATGATAGTGTGCTTTGAATGTGTTTGATTAAAATATAAGCAAGATGATATAAAAGTAAAGGCATCAAATTGCTCCTGAGAGAAAGAGCCTAATCATTCTGTATTGTGTGGAGGAGAACTTGTAAATGACTTTCCTTTGATGGCTTTGTGTAGCCAGAAAGCCATGAGAACAGAGCTGTGAAGGCCACGGCCACATCTGTACCAAGCCAGCAAAATCTCCTGAATCTCTCCCCAAAGAGATTTTGTAGATACTTCTTTTAATTTCCTTGCAGTTTGTGGCTCATTCCAGTTTCCTGACTCATTGTCACTCTGGTACAGTGATACGCCGAGTTTTCCAACAAGGAAAACAAGGGAGTGGTGAGTCACTGGCTGAATTCATATGTACTTGATTTGCTCTATCATTATCTATGCTGGTTTTATTTATTTTAATTAGTTCATATACAAAGTCTCTGAGATACGTTTCGTTGCATGAATTAGCTAGACTTGTTAGTCTTCTGGATAGATTAGAAAGCCAGAAGACGACCAGAGCTTTAGTGGCAGGCCCACTTCCTTCTGCTGTAGCACGTGTAAGGAGAGCATGAATGGGGGAGTCTGTTTTCTAAGATTTGAATGAGTGAAATAATAATGTTCTTAGTTTTTGAGGTTCTCCTCTTGGATCTGAACGTCTGTTAATGCTGCTGATTAGATCTAAGCCATCACAGGAGCAGCCTTTTGCCTTAGTAAGGGTTGTGTTTCACTTAGGTTAGAGCAGAGGTATTGCAGTGCGAAGTGTGCCTGGGTTTGTGCAAGTTAAATTAGAAAGAGGGTCTGAACTGAGTCCTGAGCTAGAGATGCTCATATGGGAGAAAGTTCTGGCCAGCTTCATCTGAAAGCTGCTAATGATTCCTGTTGTTTCACATGACTAATACAAACCTTAGCTGCTACTTATGCTGTTGGTTGTTTAAAGTTGTAACAGCTTCTGATTTTTACCTTTCCACGTCAAGGAATCCTTCCAAGTCTCCATGAATAAGTATGTTTTTAAGTTCAGGTCTAGGTGCCAATTCATTTCAGCCTGTGCTTTTAGCTAAATCATGTCATTTAACTGAAGTCTTGCCCCAGCCTGTGGGAATTGCCAGGCCGATGAGGATAGGCCAAAGCTGGAATCTCTGTGAGAGATGAGGTGGGGGGGGGGATCAGGGATCTCAGTGTAGGGAGCTGTATGGTGGGGCTGGAAGGAGACCCAAGTGACACTGTGAGCTTTGTCTCAGATTTGTCCCATGGCATTTTGCAGTTTTACTGGTGAGAGCTGATTGCGTTGGATCATAAATGGAAAATCTTCCATGTTTGGGAATTTAAGCTGTTGGGCTCCTGTTGGCTGAGTATTCCATGTTCCCCATTTGACAAGGGCTTCCTTCCCAGCAATAGGCCTGGGAACAGGCCCACACTGTAATTATGGAGATGAAGGATTTGATGAGGGTGTGGTTTTGCCAGTGAGGCACCAGTATTTGGCAGCCATGGCTGCATTCACATTCCTATTTGTTTTGATTGTGTTTTGAATCTGAGCAGGACACACTGTCCTGTGCTGCCTTCCCCAGACGCCCTGACCCTGTGCTAATGATGCCTTGTGCTAATTGATTCTACACCTGATGAACATTTTTCACCTCCTCCTGCTCTTGCAGGCAATTTTGTGCTAAGATTTTGCATACAACATTACAGTGGAGTTTGAGCTATGTTACAGGAACCATCATTTATTACTACCCAGCCCCTGCCAGAGAGAGAGAAGTTGGGTTTTAATGTATTTTCTTCTCCAAGCCCTTGGTTAATTGCATTCCTTATTTTTCTTTTCCTAATGCATAATTACTTGCCGTGCAGGTAAGCCAAGAGCCGTTGGGAATGAACAGCTCAGATACATCCCTGTGATATTACAATAATGATAAAAACATTGAATGGAGAAAGTGGGTGTGAGAGGTGGTGCCAGTCTCTGAGGATAACACTGGATTTGATTCAGAATGGGAATGTCACGACAAAGCAGACAGAAGGTTTTCTCTCATTTCCAAGCAGTAGGTACAGCACCAACTTACCCCAGAGAAAGCCCACTGGGGGTAGGCAGCAAGTCCTCTTGTGTCAGAGCTACACGTATACAGCCTTATGGGTTTGCTCCGCATTTCAAACATAGTCTGCTGAGACAAGCCTGCACCCCATCACCTTTCTGTGTATGCAGGTAATGGAAGGCTCTGGCTGGCTGTGAAGGCTTTGAACTCATTCTTACCTGTACTGCGTTGTCAGTAGTTGTTTCATGGCCTGCAAATGGCTGCAGTGCTGGGCGCCAAGACCCTGGCTCAGTCTCAACTTCGGCTTGAACGGCTGTGCTGGATTTCTCTCTTAACATTACTCAGGGAAAACTCTTTCTAAACATGCCGCTGTGGGTGTTGGCAGTTTCTTTTCAGTGTTTTCTAGGTCATGAGTTTCTTGCATGCCAGGGTGAGAGATCTTAGGAAAGCCTTGTTTTGATTTGTCTAGTTGCTGGTTTGGCTTTGTTTGTTTCATTTTACTCCTGCAATGCTATTTCAAAACCAAAGGCTATTTCACCAGTGCATATTGTCATGTCACGCAACAGTGGAAATCAGTTTTGCAGAAGGAAAGTCAGTGTCTATGTCCCAAGGAAGCGCTTGTCAACGTTCTCAAGCAAGATATCACCACTAATTTATTGATATTTTAAGAGCAGGCCTGCTTCTTTTTGCATGTAAGACACGGAATGCTTTCATGGCAATCCAGAGCAGGTAGCACTGTGTTTCAGTTCTAGTCTTGCTAATTCTGGTAGCAGTGGGAATTTACGTGGAGGTACAAATATCAACAGGGCTACCATGGTGGTTTTCTGCAGCTGAGTATTTAAATAGGGTCCAAACTGTGAAGTTCGTGTTTAAGAGCCAGTGGGTGGCTGAGCTGAAGCCAGCTCGTTTGAAGCTCAGGGCTGTGTGTGAACTGCAGTCACACCTTGGGGTTACAGTGAAGATACAATCACAGAGACCTCAGAATAAACTTCTTTCCACCTAATCTTTTCACATGGCTCTGAACAGACAGGTGTGTGCACCACTCCTCTGCCTCTTTAATGCCTTAGCAGAAGCAGGTTGAATATGGCTGCAGGCATGAGGAAGAGCCTGATGGTAGGAAGGTGGCTTGTGCCTTCAGTGGCGAGGAGGCCAGGACTTGGCTATCCCTGCTAGTTACCTCCACCTGAGGGAGCTGGTCCTGGAAGAAGCAGGGAGCATAGCCTGGGAAGGAAATGCCTTGATAAGGAACAGAGGTAGGTAGCAACAGGTCGTAGAGGGAAAAGAGTTGTTGGTACAGAGTTTGCTCTCACTTTTTGGGAGCAAAGAGAGTGTGAGTCCGGGTTGTCCTCCATCTCCTTTGAGGATTCCCCAAGGAGAGGTGCAAATCCACAGCTGCAGTGAGGCAGTGGAGAGGGTGCTGGGGGCAGACATGATTGTGGTCAGTGACCAGCCTACAGCATGTAGAAAGTTGTGTGCTGGTTCTTTCCAAGCACCATAATTTTTCCCTATTAAAAGATACCATTAAAAATGCATGTGCTTTTTAAGTAAGTAGTTCTGTTGGGCAGTGGTATTGCAGCATTTAATGAATGTGCACTGGCATTAGTGATGCAAAGCTGGAAACCTGTGGCTTTGATTGTGTAGCTTTGCACCCTGTGCACAGGCTAACCCTGTATTTGAAATCAAATCACAATGTTTTGTTGAGTGGAAACTGGGGCTCTCCTAGGGAAGCTCTAATGTCTTTTTACTTTGAAATAGTGATTTCATTGTGGCTTAGCTTCTGAACACTGTTTCTTACCATGGCGACTCTTTACTCATATATACATATAGATGAAGAGCCCATTTCATTTAAATATAGAAGATAATCAAGGCATTTTACACGCTAGATCTGCTGTGTAGTTCTGTAAATGATGGTTAACACAAGAAACACCTGTACTCAGATGACCTTCTGTTTAGAGCATTTTTTTACCCCGTATCAGATGACCTTTCAGTCCTGTAACTGTTGTTTTGTTGTAGCTCTGGTCAGGAACAGAAAGTTCACCTAGGCGAGAACCTACCTCCCTGTTTGAAGCCTGAATCGCACACTTCTAGCAAAATTCGTCTTTCCCAAAGCATTTCCCCTAAATCAGAGTTAACTTAGGCCATTAAATGTGGACCTGCATTCCAAAAGCCTCAGAATCAGGTCTTATATTCACTGTTTGTGAAATGGCTGTTAAAAATGGCAACAGTGCTCTGGATCCTGCACTAAATCCTAGAAACCCTCTGATGCTGTGAGTGGATGAGGTCAACTAAGTTCCTCATCCCCATTTACTTAACATTCCCTCCCTATCTAACACTCCACACCCAAAGACCTTTTGTCCTCCAAATTGCTCTTAAAAGTTCTCTTTGTGCCCAGTGCCCTCAAAAATCCCGTAACTGCCTTGGTGGCTTTGTGAGGTCCTTAGACACTAGCATGTCTGGCCTAGTAAAGTCACCTAGATAGGGCTACAGTAAGTAGTCATTCTGTCTGGGTTGGCTGAAGTAACTAGTCATTTCTCTGTCTCGGTTTCCCAGTAAATCCTGTCTCTGTGCCCATCTTGATCAGCACTCCTGGCTAGGTGCTGCCTGTGTTTCATCTCAAGCTCTGCATCAGCATTAACATTGTCTGATTCAGCTGGGAAAATACTTTGGAAGGTTGGCACCATGTTTGCTGTGTGTTTGTTCAGTCCTGAAAATGCCAAATGTGCTTAAGAAATAATAGGTGATAGCACTAAGGAGTGCCATGTAGTCATGAATACCTCCCAAATGGCCACCAGCCCTGCTGAGAGGGTGTCTCGGGAGCAGTGGTGCCTGTTAGCTGCTCATGGCTATTTTGAGATCCTCCTGGAACACAGGTATGAACTTTAATCCAAGAAAGACCTTGTCAGCCACATGTAGTGGCTTCTCTTTCTTGAGTTGCATGAGTTTTGTGAGACACCTGGGAGCACATCTCTGTAAGCAGCATGATCATCGTCTGCAGCCTGGCTCCAGCTCTTTCTTCTCATCTAGAAGCAGAAGGGAAAGTCAAAAGCTCTGTCATTTCCCTATATTCTCTCCCCTAGTCTATCATTGCTTAATTGTATCCTTAAATCTTATTGAAGTTTGGGCTGAGTCGTTGTTATGGTGAGGTGGAAACAGAGCTGAACGAATATAAGAGGGCAGGAGTGTGTTCCCCTGTGAGCATGCTGAGCAGGAAAACTGCCACAGGAGAGAGAAACTCCTATCACTTCAGAGATGAGTTGCATCAGCTGCTTGCTGCTGCCTCTAATTTAATGTTCTAAATCCCATATCAAAACACCTGTAGACCAAAGAGAATATAAACTAGACTTGGAGTAGGAAAGCTGTGTCAATTAGACATGCAGATCTCCCTTAATCATCTGAGACCTGCTTCCAGGCTCACACAGGACTTGTAATTGTGGTTCTATATTGTCCTGTTGCATTGACTATCCACAGAACCCACTTCCCTCTCTACCACCAGAATAAAGTTGGAGGCTTAATCCAAGGTGGCTACACTTCAGTGTCCTAAATATATTTCATTTGTGGCTGCAGTAGTTCAGGCTTGTAAAACACATTATGATCCCTAGTGGAAAAAGCACTATAGAACTGTAAAGCTGTGGTCACTGGACAGGCAATTTCTTTGTAATGAGCTAGAAGACCTCTGCTTTACTGTGTAGCACTATTATAATTCCTTCACTTGCTGTTCTGCTTTCTGATGCAAATCCCAAAAAAATCTTCTTTCTGAGACTGTTTTCCATCCCATCCTGGGCTCTTGATCCTCATAATTTTGGTGCTTTAGTGTGCCTGTGACATGCTGGCATGCCTGGGAATACGCTTCTGTAGGCAGGGCAGGCACCTTTCAGGGTGGTAGATGGAGCTCTGGATGTGCATGTGTATTCCATCATGGGATGAGGAGCACAGAATCCCAGTGTAGCTGGGACTGGAAGGGACCTGTGGAGATAATCTGGTCCAACCATGCTGCTCAAAGGATCTCCCTCCTCTGACAGCTTTACTAAGGCAGGGCTACAGCTCTTAATCTCCCTTTTCCCATCACTGAATTAGTCCCTTTGGTATCTTGGGGCAGGATGGTTGGTTGTGTCATTTTGCTTCTTGCACAGGTGAAGTTCTGCTCTTGGCTTGCTCCTGCCCATTGAGCACCTGGTGGTTTGGAAGGTATGAATCTTGCTTGGTGCTCAGTTCAGCACACAGGTTTCTACCATGAAACCAACATCAAGGTAGTCTCTGCACCATACAGTTTCGCATCAGCTGCTGTCCTCGCTGGAGTGTTTGCTGGGAGAGGTACAGCTGCTGCATTCCTGGATTTCATTTTGTGCCCTTTGCCTCTTTTCACTGGGCACCAGTGTGAAGAGCCTGGCTGTCTTCTTTACCCCTTCCTCTCAGGTATTGACACACATTGATAAGATTCACACTCCCTTCCCCACCCAGAGCCTTCTGGGGATTGCTGTAGGAGGTTGAACTAATGTTACTGAGCAGACATTGGTAGTCTAAAGCCAACCTGAATGCTGCCCTGTGTAAATGGTGACGTACGAGCAGCACAGAACAGGACAAATGAGCTTTCTTGCTTTTTCTTCCTTCTCTGTTTTATCTTTAGTACCTTTAATTTACGTCTGTTTTCTCGGCATTGTCCCAGGTGTCTTCTGGGAATAGCTACCTCAAGGTCTTGTATCTCTGTGAGTTTGTCATTTAGTGTGATCCTAGCAGACCCAAAAGCTAAGATATTTATGGTGCATGAGTTCAGGTTGCTGCTTAGTTGATGCCTGTGACCTGCAGCGATGAGAAGAATCACTTTGGAAAAAGCCTTGGATCAGGCTTTGAACTGGAGGTGAACTTTTGTAGGTGCTCAGTAGAGCTGGAGAATGGGGATTCTGGTGTTTTGGGGAATACAGTGGCCTAAATAACACTATATGGATGAACATATCTGATACCCCAGTGCTAAATCTAGCTGAACATGTAAACACTACGAAACCTGCTCGTTTTGCTTATGCCAACTGATATATTAGGAGTTCAGGGAAGAGGGAAGGTTGGTTTGGGCAACTGCTGGCAGTTACTTTAAACCAAAAGCGACACTTGGTCACTCACCCACCTTTACTAAGCTATTGAAATGTATTTTCTACATTTGTTTTGGAAATGAGAACCCCCCAGAACTACCTAAATGTGAAACTTCCATCATTGCTCCTATTGCTGTGTCATATCTCCTCCCAACAGAGATCTGTTAAAATTTGTCTTGGATTCAGTTTGTCTTGTGGAACCATCTCGAGCACCTAAAGCATAGAATCAGTTCTCTGTATGTCTGTAAAAGAACAGAAGGGATCTGGATTCTGCAGAAAACAAACAGAAAGAAAACTTAAGTAGAAAGGGAAGACCAGTTGCTTATGGTTTAGTGGTGGACTTGTCAGTCCTGGGGCAATGGTTGGACTTGATGATCTTGAAGGTCTTTTCCAACCCAGTTGATCCTATGATTATCTCCTATGATTATGCACCAGGATTTAATTCCCAAACTCTTTGCATGATGCTGTATCTGCTTTTATTGTAGTAGCCCACAATTATTGAGCGTGCATGGATAAAAAAGAATCCAGTGTGCAAACTTCAGAAGTTATGAGTCCAAACTACTGGACTTTGAAGCTTTGCTCATGCTTCACAGAAGTTGTATGCTTTTCAAAGGCTGAAAGCACTAAGTTTCTTTCTGTTTTCCTTGTAGGTGTGTTACTAGACATCCAGCAGCACTTTGGAGTCAAAGACAGTGGGGCTGGCTTGTTACAAACAGGTAAGAGGGTTTGTTTTCTTGATGGTTTTTGTAACCTTCTGCTTCTCAGAAGGGTGCTCTCAGATTTCTTCAGCTGTGGCCCTTGGGCACATTGGCTGTGAAATATGCTCTTAGGAAGATGCCTGAACATGAGGGCTTTTGCTGGTGGGCAGGAAATCAGGGATCAGAATGGCCCAAAGGCAAACCAACCTATTTATGACAGCTACATTCAAATAGGAGTCGGCTACATCCTCTATGTCAGAAAACTCATGATAAACCAACAGCAGGATCCTGTTTTCTCATTTCTAACTTTCTGTAGTTGGTAAGAAGTGTGATGTATGATGCCCTTCATATGTTCTAGAAAGAATCTGCTGAATGTATAGTAATTGGGAGTACAATGTGGCATGGAAATGTAAAACTCATCAGGACAAGTACCTGAGGATGAGAACTGCAGGGCAGGCTCACAATCACTGCATTCATGGAGCTCATGGATTAACAATATCCCTATGATTTTGGTGCTGTTAGCTGCAGACATTTCTTTCCTTGTGTTTAAGAAAGACTGTTGCAATTGTGATGTCCTTTTAACACAGAAGCCATTTGAATGTTGCAGACATCTATAGACAGAGCTGTACAACCCCAGGACAAACCCAGGTTTCTGACCTCTAGTCCTGTAGTGGTTTAGAGGAGTCGCTTTGTCAATAGGCTGGACTTGATGACATTGAGCAGCAGTCTCATGTAGTTGTGGCAGCAAATTTGATATTAATGGAGAGTTGAATGGACTAGCCAGAGAGCAAATGCAGGACTTTAAGTAGAGAACCCTGGTTTGGAAACTTCCTACAGAATTATTAGTTGGAGTCATAGATCTGTTGTGCTGTGGTTGTCTTGTCACTGTCATCTGTCTGAGGGAACCACACTGGAACAATTATGTCTCTGAAAAAAAATTAGTATTCAACTGGGATTAGAAATAGTGTGCCAGAAAGACATTTTTTCCATGCTTTTTTTCTTATGCTATCACAGTGGATACCAAGTGCCTGTGAGGAGCTTGTCTGTGGAACTGGAGCCAACAATAAAGTGTATATAATCATTCATTCTTTATGATCACACTAGAGGTGAGAATGTTCTGAATGTTCACATGGCCTTTGATTTGAAACTATGTGAACCACTGCAGTGTCTCCTCCTTTTTATTTGCTGCAACCTGTGTCACAGCAGGGTCCTCATGTGTGGCTACGGCTTCTTGGTAATGCTGCAATACAAGCAGTTAATAACAGTTTATATTAGACCTTTAAAAATGCTCTCCTTGGGGGATGGCAGAGTTCAGCTAAGCTGATGTGTGCTGCACGTGTCCTGAACAGAAGGCTTGAGCTTTAGAAGTGTTACTGAGTATTAGGAGCACCAATCAGTTAGGCCCAAAGTGGCCCTGGTTGTCCGTCAGCCTCTTTTCTACAGCAATTAGTTGTATTTATTTATTGTACTCAGAGGAACAAGTCCTCAATGTATCATTAGACACAAAGTGCCTTCAAGAAAACATACTGGTGGAAAATGACACTTGCCAAAGCTTATATTTAATCTTCATTCCCCTCAGTGGATTAAAATCCTTTTGCAGATGATTTACTGACAGCAAGTAAGAGCTAGGCTCCAACAGGGCATTTCATTTGTTAATTGCAAGAAAAGTGATTTATTTCTCTAGCAAACATATGGGGCATCTGAAAACAGCATCACTGAGGTACTGCAAGATTGCTGCTGAGTGTGCTGTGTTTAGGAACTGGTAACTGTTGCTTTAAGAAAAGCAACACTTTTGCCTGGTTTGTTGTTTTTTTGGTTTTGTTTTTTTTTTTTTGCTCATCTGAAAACTGAGGGCTTGATTTTGCTCCTGAAGTATGGATAATGATGTGTTAATCCCAGTTGCATCACAGGAAAAGAGTGCTCACGAAATCAAACATCATTTCCCGTAAGTAAGGGTAGGGGCACATAACTGGAAACTTCTTAAATGTATTACTTCAGTTTATCAAGTTTCTGTGTTGGCAACTGGCCCATGGCACATGTACCCTGAACTCTGGTGAAATAAAAGACACTGCCTTAGACCACCATATGAATTCTACTTTTAATCTTTTGTCTGACGTCTCTGGATGTGCAGATCTGAAGTAATGGATGCAGTATAAAAGCATTTGACCAAGGTTGCAGAGGAAGCCTGCAGTAGACCTGGGACCAGGACTGATCTCCCAGACTTCTACCTTAACCTTGAACAGTTCCCTTGCAAGCAGAGACAGAAATATCATTTGCTTCCCAAGAGATGGTCCTGCAAACTAACTGAGTGATGCGAGACGAAAGGCTGCTCATCCTGATTGTGTCCTCTGAATAAAGAGTGGATTAGTCCTCAGGTTGTTAATCCTGCATTTAAATGAGTCCTAAATGAATTTACAATGTTAATGAGGGGGAGTGAAATGTAGTATTCACTGGCAGTTCATATCACTTATTCAACAGGTTTTAAAAAATAAGTAAAACTAAGGCTGCACACAATTTTAGGAAGAGATGGTGCTGAAAACTCAAACAGCAAGGGGAAAAGCAACCCACCAAAGGCAGTGGATGATCCTGCATTCATACCATAACCCGTTCTCTCACTTCAAATATTCAAAAGCCAATTCATACACTCTCTGCTGCTCTCTGAAAGCAAAGGTGACTGCTTTCTTAGGAATTGCAAAGACAGGATTTGAATTTTTGTCATCTTTTCTATTAATCCCAAGATACAAGCTGCTCTTTGCCCAGGAGATATAATGAAAACTGGTCAGAGGGGCACTGTGACCTCCCTGTATGGAAAAATCACAGGGACACTCCAGCCTCATCCATAATGGAAACGAACAGAATGGGGCAGTCTCTGCAGCAAGGATCCTGTGACAGCAAAGGACACGCTGACAGATCACAGCTGCTGCTTGCTCAGTACTATTGTAGGGTAACACACATATAACTATGTTAATTCCAGAACCTTCGTTCTCTCTGGATGATGCTATAATTTTGAGCTGGTCTTCCTTTTTAAAGCACTACATGTGCAGTTAGATCAATATTAGTTAAGCCCACTGAGCTGTCCTGCAGGTCTGCAGCCGAGCTTGTGCTTTTCCCAGCTGGAGAAAGGATAACCCTGGCTGATCTCCAAAGGTGATGGAGCATCTCCTTGCCTGCTCGAGCTGTACAGCTGTAGTCAGTCAATACATTTATAAGCCAAGCCATACAAAAAGTGCTTCCCATGTGTGGAGTTAGGCTGGAGCAGCAATTTGGACTCACCAAAACACCAGGCCTCTAAAACCACAGTGACTGAGAAGATGAACAGCTGGATTTGTAGAACTGCTTCAAAATAAATTTATCCTTCCATATATACTCAGACCGTAGGAGTAGTGCCCAGGGCTGTATTTTGGTTTTCACTAGATTTCTTTTTCTCCTTCTGTCTTCAATTTTTGTGCTTTATTGCTTTGCCTGCTTTCCTTGCCCTTGGATTTATTTTGCTTTTTTGTCTCTTGCCAGTGTCTATTTAGCACACCAGAGCTCTAACAGTAATAGTGCCTGACTCTCAGTACAGTTTGTCTTCTGTAGATCTCAGGATGTTTTATATAGTGAGGCATCATGAGGCTTGCCCTTTTCTACAGATGGGGAAACCAAGAGAACCAGATGGGAGAAATGACCTGCCCAAAGTCACTCAGCAGGTCTGAGGCAGAGCCAGCACAAGAACTCTGGTCCAGCTCCTGAACATGCAGCATTCAACTGGGTTAATGCTTAGACCCAGAATTTTGGTCCTTGCTAATGGGCACCTTCATCTTCCACCTCAGTGGGGACTTCTGCAAGTGGAAACTGTGAGGCATCAAATGAAGGGTATGGTAAGAATTCCATCGAAATGCAGAGGGGAAAAGTGTCTGTCTTCAGAAAGAACATAGGGATGTCATCAGAGGAAACCGTGGTAACCAAGTTTATACTGTAAGGCCTAGAAGCAAGGAAGTGTAAGGAAGTGAGAGATCCAGAAGGACTCATTAAAGGTGAATAATCATAGATAACTGGGGTTCTGAAAAAACTTGTGTCTTCTCACGTGGAGAGAGATGGGCATTCTCCCAAACGCCTTTCAGCCCCTGGTTGCCAGGAAGCCTAGCAATGCCAGGTACTTTCTGAAGTCTAGTTCTGGGCTCCTTTTTTCCTGGAAGGGTCAAGTCCAACTAAAACTTCTGTTCACATGAAAAGCAAAAACTTTACCGACCTGAGTTCCTCTACCTTTTGAGCTGACCTCGTGTAACCTTGTGCTACGTTGCAACTTTGCAGGTGTGTTAGCAGCTCCAGTGTGCTCTAAGCATATGCAGTGAGTAGGGAACTTGAAATAGTGGAAGGCAATGATGGGATAAATCAGACTTGCTAAATTGAAGGGTTTTCTTTCAGCTCCCTTTGATTCCCATCATCTTGTCATTGGTTCATAATGACAGCCTGTGCTCTAGCGTTCCTTATTTATTCCACACAGAGATCACCTGCTCTGGATGCCAACCTTGAATATATGTATACTATATGAGTTGCAGGTGCTTCATATTTCTTTTCTACCATCTGCTTCTACCTGAATAGATCCTGTCTTGCCCCTCATCTGTGCTATGCATAAGTGAATCAGATCTTCATCTTTCGCTTCCTACTCCACCTGCTAGAACAGAGGAACTCACATTCCGGGCACTTTCCTGTTTAAAATTCATGGCTTTTCCTTTTAGGTGAGTAACTTCTTACACAAGAACACCTCCCAATGCCCTGGTATCTCAAGTGCCCAACCCAGCAGGCAAGACAGAATACTTTGTAGTTGCTCTTCTTGATTTATTGACTGCAAATGGTTTGGACCACCATATCCTACCCAGAGCAAGTCATGTCACTGTTATCTTCCCTTCCCCCAACCATACTAAGCATTCTTAAATCCAGGTTACTTCTCTGGCAATCTGGGACATGCCAGGACAAGGTGGAGCTCTCTTTTTGCCAGAAGGAGACCCCTAAGGTGTATCAACAAGGAGCAAAAACTTTTTTCCCCATACCTGATTTTGTATCATGTTTTCTGAATTCCTCCAGCCTTCATCAGCATGCTGCTGATCTAGGGGTTAAAGAGTTTGTGTAGGAGAGCTCCAGCTTAAGCAATAAAGATGAAAAAGCAGGGCTCTGCATTCAATATGTCCTGATTAATATTGTGACAAGAGTAGGTCTTTTACTTATCAAGGTGGAGTAAGTTAAGATAGTCCAAGAGCCTGATTATTTCCTGCTTAAGTCCTTTACAGGTTCCAGCAGTCCTTTTTTCCTGTGTGCTAGAATGTTATCTGCTGTGCTAAGAATCCATGGCAGTGTGAGGGGCTGATTCATGACAGCAGTTAAGCCTATGTGGAAATCTCTCTGCAGACAAGAATGAAAGTACTTCCTTGAATCAGTGAACAGGTTACAGGAAAGGTGTTTGTACTCCCGTGCACCAAGGACCCATAAAGCTGGTGTTTACAGTATGCACTCCCACCAGGAAGCCCTAGATTGCAAAGTAAATCATGTCTGGTGGAATAGAAGGGGCAGGGAAGGGAGGGAAGGTGTCCTTATCTTCTGATGGGAGGGAAAGGCCTGAGCTAGTGTCGTGCTTTGGCTTTTTGTTGCACATGTCAGCAAGTGAGTGCAGGTCACTAGAACAGGGCATCTCTCTCCAGATAGGATTGTCTTCAGTAATATCTTGAGTTTATGATACTGCATGGTCACTACCACAACATAACAATTTATTTCCTATCCTGTCTTCCTGCTTTGTGGAAGGAAGGTTTGTCCTAACTCTTGCCCTTTCAGACAGGGCAGGTGCTCGGGCTGGTTGTTGCAAGAGAAAATTGCACTTGTGCTTCCTGTGGCAAGTCTGTTCTCTAAGTAGATATTGGCCTCTCTTCCCTTAGGCTGTAGTTCAAGCACCTCTTGCCAAGGTTGTGTTGGCTTCTGTAATTTATTATAATAATGAGGGGAAAGATTTCCCACAGATTTTAAAGAAGTGGTTATCCTTCCACCCAAAGCCCTAACAATTTTTCACACAGCCTGTCCATCTTCCCCTGCACATGTTCCTCAAACCTCAGAATTTCATTCAAGCTCTTTATAGTGGAAGATGGGATTTTTGGTGGTATTGTGTAATTCTTGTAAAAAAAACAGCTTTCTCTTAATACCAGCTACACAATGTCACATAGAGGCATCTGCACTGTGTTTCATGCTCGTGTAGTTCAGAGGGGCGAGTCTCTGAGTTTTCATTATCACCACATTGGTGTTGGAAGAGGGAGATGAACAGTTGAGTTAAATTAGCAGTTACTTTAATGCAATTATTAGACATCTAATGGCTACCAGTTGCTGGAAGAGAGGTATGTACTTATATTCAGTACTTCATGAGTAGCTTACTCTTTTTCCTTGCTTCTGCAGTGACACTGAGAGCTTTTGGTGGTAAGTGGAAAACCTGCTTATCTTTAATTCTTGCTTTTCTCTGAGCCTGTAAGTTTAATTTTCAAGTATGGTGACCAGAAGAGTGTTTGTATATGGTCTAAATCAGAAGGAGCCCTGTATATCTTCTCTGTACCCTGATCTAGGTTTGTGCATACAGTTGTCACAGATACCTATTGGGCCCAATTTAAAGGTGTTAGCCCAGAGGGGGAGAGTTGATTTTCAGGGAAGTTGGATCAGGGTCTTCTGTGAACTAGGAGTGCAAAACCAGAACTTTTATAGTACATTTTCCATATTTAATATGCTTCATCCCAGGGGAGCCATAAGTGTTCTCTCTTTAAAGATTTATTTTAAGATTGTTTTAGTTTTGTGTTGTCTCCCACACCTGAAGCACTCTCATTTTCCTAGAGCACAAACCTCCAATTCTGCAGGGCAGCATACGGTTGTGGAAAATGCAAGCAGCAATATTCATCCAGAGATCTCAGATCAGGTGATGGAGAGGTCAGATTTGGTCTGTGCCCACTGGGAGTTTTCTAAGTCAATACAGTATGGTTGGAAGCATTGCTTTTGGAGGAGGTGTGACAGGCTGAGAGAGCTGGGCTTGTTCAGCCTGGAGAAGAGAAGGCTCTGGGGAGACCTTAGTGCAGTTCCCAGTGCCTAAAGGGGCTACAAGAAAGACTT
>NW_009921307.1:130946-138799 GCF_000696875.1 Nestor notabilis | reverse complement strand
GTGTAGGGACAGGACAAGGGGGAATGGCTTTGACCTTCCAGACGGGAGATTGAGACGAGCTCTTAGGCAGAAGCTCTTCCCTGTGAGGGTGCTGAGGCGCTGGCACAGGGTGCCCAGAGAAGCTGTGGCTGCCCCATCCCTGGCAGTGTTCAAGGCCAGGTTGGACACAGGGGCTTGGAGCAACCTGCTCTAGTGGAAGGTGTCCCTGCCTGTAGCAGGGGGTTGGAACTGGATGAGCTTAAAGGTCCCTTCCAACCTAAACCATTCTGTGAGTCTATGATTTGAGAGAGAGATCATTTGGATAAATCAAATAGTCTTGACAGAGTATGAGGGAACTTGGAAGCACTGAAGACACTGTCTTGCAATGAAGCAAAGAGCTAGGTGTTAGTTGTAGTACAGCAGTCATCTAGTACACTCTGGAAGTACCAGGGTGTTTTCATAGTAGTGAGAAGGCTGGGATCCTAAACCAATCCGTGTGATCATTTTGCTTCTCTAATGTTCTCTCTTGAGTTCCAGATAGCTTTTCTTCCAAACCAGTGCTTCTCAAACTTTTTTGGCTGTGTACCAGACCACTCTGCGTCCTTACAATCCAATTTTTATGGTGATTTGTCATCAGACCACTATAAAAGTACCACTGCTGTGTGGCTGGTTGCAGAGTACTTGCTGTTACCTTGTGGAACACAGTTTCGGGAACCATAGCCTTTAACTCTTCCAAGCTGCTGAAATAGCTGGTGTGTTCCAGGCAGAAGCAACTACATTCTAGTAGTCACTGCAGCGATTCCCATGTATAGACCCACAGAGACCTGGGGAGGAGTGACTCATTTGGACACACAGATGCCTGGTTTTGAAAATGAATTCCAGAGCATCAGTTACGTCAAAAGTGCACATTCCTCATGGTATTTGGTGCTGTTACCAGCCTGCAGAACTAGATTCCAGTTAACACAAGTAAGTCTCAATTGCATGAATGGTGCATTGTTGCACCAATTCGAAAGAAATCTCTCGGTGCTCTCCCCTTACCTTCAATATGTGCACACATTCCAAGGTTCTTCTGGTATGTCTAATGTAAGGTATACATGATGAGCAAAGACCAATTTTCTGCTCAGATTCTGCAGGATTTGGAGGGATAATATTACTGACCATAGTCCATTAGCCCAAGTCAAAGTTAGTTCTCACAAAAATCTACTGTACATAGATTTTTTTTTTTGCTAAAATGCTGTTTAGTTGTTTTCAAGATTTACTCCAATGAATGAGGATGGTTTAGGTTTTAAATCTCAGATGAAATACAAACACTTACTTAATGGGATGAATAGGAGGAGGAGGGATTCACACACATTCGTCCTGTTCTTTGCTGCTGCAAGCGTGTTGGTGCTTTAGTTTTCAGTGGAAAGGATGTTTCCAAGGAAAACTCAGTTCTATCCTCATTATTCCCCCCACCCCCCAGTTATACCTGGGGTTATTCCTAATTAAACATTTGGACAGTGTTAACAATTTCCTCCTTCCAATATTTTCATCCAGTAATGTTTGCAGAAACAAGATTTCCTTTACATATTCTCCTGCATCATTCTCCTTGCTCTTTGAACATGAGCTGAATTGGAGATGTGGCAACTCTCATTATTTTCTCTTGTGGGAATGTTGAAGTGAGAGATCAGTAGTAATGTACCTTTCCTGCAAAGAGTTGCCTTAAAGAACTAAGAACTTATGATAACTTTAATTTGCTTATTTGGAGCTACACTAGTTTTAAACAGACAGTTACAGTGAATTACTACTGGTACACTTGGAAGTGAATGAGGGAGGCAGCACAGATAAAGCAGTTAGAGCTTTGATTTCTTTTTCTAATTCTGATGGCGGTGGCCAAGGTCTTTCTTCTTTGTGTCTCTTCCCTGTTCCTTTTCTTCTCTAGATCATCAATGTGTGGAGACAAGGTGATCCCTTACCCTGTAAACTTGTGATGAAGTGCTTGTTCAAACTGACTTTGTGAAGAGTTTTGGCTGAGTGATTGTGAGACAGCTGAAATTTTCAGGATAGGATTTGTTTGTCTGGATGTTTTGTTTGTCTGGCCAGAGGAGGCCACAAGGATGATCAGGGGCTGGAGCACCACCCGTGTGGAGACAGGCTGAGAAAGTTGGGGCTGTTCAGCCTGGAGAAGAGAAGTTGCATGGAGACCTCAGAGCAGCTTCCAGTGTCTGAAGGGGGCCTACAAGGATGCTGCAGAGGGGGTCTTCATCAGGGACTGTATCACTGTAGTGATAGGACAGGGAGTGATGGGTTCAGACTTAACAGGTTAGATATAAGGAAGAAGTTCTTCCCTGTGAGGGAGCTGAGGCCCTGGCACAGGTTGCCCAAAGAAGTGGTAAATGCACCATCCCTGGCAGTGTTGAAAGCCAAGTTGGACAGAGCCTTGAGTGACATGGTCTGGTGTGAGGAATCCTTGCTCATGGCAGGAGGGTTGGAATTAGATGATCTTAAGGTCCTTTCCAGCCCAAACCATTCTATGATTCGTAGTCCAGAAACTAGACTCCATTGTCTAGGCCCCAAACAAACTGCTGGCAACACCACAACAAGTTTTCCCCCTGGGTTCTGTTTTCAGCTGTGTCGGACTGCCCATAATGAAGCTCAGATGGCTCCTTGGGACTTTTATGATGTCGTGGCCTCTAGGGAGCGGAATGGAATAGGCATTGAACACAAGCTGACTTCAGATGGACCACTGGGCAGTCATCAGTCTCACCTTATACGTATGCAGGCCTGATTGAAATGGGCTTTTCAGCAAATCTGCCTTTCTTATTTTCCATTAATGTCATTGATGATGCATTTGCAAACCTTGTGCATTGCAGTATTCATTTCGGTACGTTGCTCTCCAGTAGTACTCACTCTCACAGAAAGAGAGTAGTCAGAAGAAACTCCCAAGTAAGGGATTATTTAAAACAGGGTCCAGTCACGCACCATGGATATTGAAACTACTGTTAACCCTGGCATCTCTTACAGACGTCATGTTCTTTCATCCTCAGATGCAAGCTTAGCTGCAAAGCTCACTCCTGCAGCTGCAGTTCAACTTGGTATGAAAGTCAGGTTGCAACTTGCAAACCCACTTTTGGGAAGGCACTTTGGAAACCCATGAGGGTGATAATCTTAGAAATAACAACTGTAAGATAGACAGAAACCCGATTCATTCTCCTTTTCCTTTTACAAATCATAGCAAATTAAACACTGGGATATGCCAGTATTTCAACCATTTCTTTAAATGAATTTATCCCTTTTTGAAGGCCACTCAGCCACTCTGGAACACTTTGTCTATATTGCCTTTTATAACAGCAAGAGGCAAAAGCATTTCTGAATACTGACAGTAAAATTGAACCAGCAAATAATTCCTATGGATAACACTGGCCACTTCTAGTTGAGAGTGAGGTTTCCTTACGCACTCTGTGATCCCTCTTCATTGCAGGATGAAGAGTGCTTGTCATTGTAGGTATTTATTTGTGGCCTACTGTTTGTTCAGCTCTCTTGTCCCGTTAGTCAATATGTAATTGCAAATTGCAGTCAATAGCAGTGTTTCTTTGTATTTACTTTGTGGTACAAAAGTCCATTGAAATGTTGTTGGCATATGAAAAAGTAGATGCATAAGCCTGTGGTTCTGTACCCTGGCACAGAGTTAAGTGCAGATGGACATTGTATGGAATAGGATAGGAAGCAGGAAGTATTTATGACCCCTGTCCTGTTCACAGACCACTGCTGCTTAAATGATGCTGAGACTCCCTCTAAAGCATGCTGGACACTCACTGCTGTGAGAGTTGAGGGAATTCCAGATGACAGAATATCATGTTCCTAATGCCTCTGGCTCACTGGTGGATCTTGTTAGGGTGGTGGGGTTTGGTGGTTGTCTCCTGTAGTTTAGATGGCAATCCTGAAGAGAAGCATGGGTGGAGTTACCTGATATGTAAGAGAAAGCAGCATGGCAACTGCTGCAGGCCTAGAGCCTTGCTTTCTGCCAAAGGTAGATCCTGACCCACACTGCACTGTGTATCAGCCTAGGACAGTGGTTCAAGGATTTATTTCCTGACCCTTGCAGCTACTGGAGAACTGTGTTTGTCTAAACACAGTGTCTGTGAATGCATAGGAGTAATAAACCAAATAAGACTTAGTTCAGGGTATAGGGTGTGAGTGCAACTGGTTCCTTCCTTGCCTTTTAGAGAATTTATGACTCACAATGAAACTAGACAGCAAGTGCATTTACACATGACACTCTCAGCCAATGTGTGTAGTCCAATTCAGCCAGCCAGCCCCTGAGTGTACTCACACTCTGTCTTCACATGCATGCCCTTCACTTCCCTTTTGCAGGAGTGGTTTTAAAGATAGTCTGTATTACTGATTTATTCTTTCCTAAAAATAAGCGGTGTAATGTAAAAGCACATAAAGTGATCAATGTCTTGAAAAGGCAGAGGGGTGTTTTCCTTCTGTTGTCCTTGGAATGCAGAAACAATCAGTGCAATCGGGTCAGTTTGCTGGAAAGCACTCCAAAAACTTAGCAGTGAACAGCTGGCTTGTGGAAATGAATGTCACAAGGGCCAGAGCTTGAAAGACCTCAGATCTTTATGTGGATAACACATCATAATTCTTTGGAGGGCTTAAAACAGCCTCTGAGTAATTCAGCTGCCTGTGTGGGAATTTTGTGTACTTTCCTTGGAACGATCTGATAGCTGTCACTGTCACAGACAGGATGCAAGGCTTACATGGTTTTCTGATCTGTTGCCATGGTTCTGATGGTGTTATGAAGTGGTCCTCCTGAGGTTACATGAAAGATCTTTGATTGAGGGACTTATTATTATTTATTCACTGCCAATGCCTTAGGGAGAAAGATGGACACTGCTGTTAAGGAGAAATTGTGAGATTCCATCGAGAGATGCTTTTCTCTCCTTCTGTGTTGCTGCTTTGAATTGGAACACATCCATCAGCACAGAAATTTCCTCTGTAAAATTAGTGTGGTTTTGGTGAGTCCCTAATGGGTGGTAGATACATAGAAAGAGCTGTCATTACATTATTGCATGGGACACTGCTGTAGTTTACAGGCACCTCAATAAAAAGTAGGCAATTGAGCAGGACAATACTGAAATTCCCTCTCTGACCAGCAGGCAGCTTTTAGAAGCAAGCGTTTGGTGGGCAGAGTTACAAAATGTATGTGTTTCCTCCGCAAATAAATGTGAAACTATCCATACCAAGCACTAACATCCCTGGGAGGTGGGGGAAGTTGGAGGAAAATCTTTGAGGAAAATAAGACAATCCCAGGCTGTTGGTTTAACGTCAAACAAAAGCAGTTACCCGCAATTGCTTTTACATCCTTCTCCTCTGTGGACTTTAGCATATTCCCATTCCATGATGATTCCTATTCCTAAAAAAGTGAATTAGCATAAGGCTGCAGACGGCAGGATTTTAAGAGCAACCCCCCTTGTTGTGCTGCCTGCATCTTAGAACAAGTGACTAAGAATCAGATATTTCAGCTGTCCTCTTGAAGTTCTTGTAATGAGAGGTACTATGTTTTCATCCCTTAGAATTCAGTTTAATCTGACAAATGTTTGCCTTCTTTCATGTACCTAGAGTCAGGCAGTTTACTGATCTGCTGTAAAAGTACTCTTGGAGATGTGTGGCTTGAGTTGGACAGGTAACAACTTTGCAGAACAGGGTGAAAGGAGTTTGCTACCAAACTACTTCTACTTGCACATGTCCAAACACATGTTGTGAATGCGCTTTCTTGTCCTCCCCTGTTCAGCCATCAGTACTCCTGCTCTTCAGTGATAACACCAAGCAGGATCTGGAGTGCCCTGGAGGTCTCTCATTAACCCCAAAGTGTTTCCTGTCCCTTTTCCATGTGTTTACATGCTTTCCCCAGCTGCAGCTATGTCTTCAGATTTAACTGCCAGTAGGACAACTTTGGTGGATGTCAGTGGCAGACATTAAAAGCTTGAGAGCAAAGTCTCATTTGGTCCCTCTGTCCTGGCTGGAGTAAAGCATGTTTTAGGGAGGCTGTCAGTGCTGTGGGAGTTGATAGCCTATTGCATAATTAAAATGAGAGTATGGCCATTTTCCCTTCAAAAGAGGGAGCATGTGTTTTGCCAGGCCCATGATAGATGGTACAACAGCCCCCTAAAGAACAGTAATAGTAATTAAAAAGAAATCAATCAGTCCCACAGGGTGCCTGCAGAGAATGTCAGAGAAGAGCTGTGTCCCCCTCCCTGTTCCCTAAGCAGAGCTGTGAGGATTTGCAAGGCTTTGATGTAGCTTTTCCTTGCCTCTCTCCACATCCCTGCAGTTCCCACTGCAATTCCCTCTGGGCTGATGGCTGCAACATCCCCCCTGAGCCAGTGCACTGGTGGAGGCAGTGGCTGAGGGTCTCTTTCTGGCTGAGACTACTACCAAAACCCAGCCTCTGTGCTCCAGCCTTCCCCAAACCCCTCACCCTGTGATGGAGCCCTCACTGTTGTATGGCGTGTTCATGAAGTGTATGTGTGGTTACTGCAGGGCTTCTCCTACTTATACATGCAACCAGCAGCTCTTAGGAGCTCGTGTAGAGCTCAGCAATGCATTCCTACTCCGGAATACAAACCCAAACAAAGCTCTGGGATAAGAATATGTCAGATGGACATTTCTTTTAGCAAGTTTCCAAGAGTACTGTGGCATGAGAAGCTCTTGATTCCCCTTTAAAGAGGAAGCACTTCCTATCGCGTTGTTTTTCTTAGGAAGCTGCTTCTGTTGGTAAATTACATGTTAGCAAAGAATTTAATAGCAACATGCTGACCTTTCAGAGTGTCTTCTCTCTCTCCTGTTCTCTATTGCCACAGAAAGCAGGTTTTGAGATTGATTTCTTTTAATGCATACTAGTTAATTATTTGAAATTAAAATATTAGTTGAGGGAGCATGCAGGATTAGCAGCGCAGTTGTAAAGAAGGATGGTAAACCTCGTTTTAGGATGAAAACAGTTTTCCCTCTCTATCTCAAATTAGAAACAAGGAATATTACTTCTCTTTATATGAGATACAAATGATGTATCGTTCTATTAAGAGAATAACAGATTGAAAGTATTTTATTGCTAGTTAAATCTAATTCCTGGTACTCAATGCAGGTTTCAAGGATCAAGGGATTTAGATTATTCTGCATTATCAGCTTTAGGCTCATTTCTGGAAAAGAGAAGGCTGCATGTAGACCTTATAGCAGCCTTCCAGTATCTGAAGGGGGCCTACAAGGATACTGGGGAGGGACTCTAGTGGTAGGATAAGGGGTAATGGCTTTAAACTTAAACAGGGGAACTTTAGGTTAGATATAAGGAAGAAGTTCTCCACAGTGAGGATGATGAGGCACTGGAATAGGTTGCCCAAGGAAGTTGTGAATGCTCCAACCCTGGCGGTGTTCAAGGCCAAGTTGGTCAGAGCCTTGGGTGACATAGTTTAGTGTGTGGTGTCCCTGCTCATGGCAGGGGGGTTGGAATTAGATGATCTTAAGGTCCTTTCCAACCCTAACTATTCTATGATTCTATGATTTCTTGGTGTTTAAGTGCACTCTGTGGTTGAAAAGCCCTTATGGGCAAAGGTGGCCACAGTGTTCCTGCCCCTGGGCAACTGGCTTGCTTCTGATCTCCTGTCTCTGCTGCCTTACTGGGACTGGTCCTGCATGTGGGTTGCGGCAACCCCAAACGCAAACACACACTGGGTAGAGACTGGATTGAGAGCAGCCCTGAGGAGGACTTGGGGGTGTTGGTTGACAAGAAGCTCCCCAGTACTGTGGGAATTTCTGGTGTCCCTGACATAAGAAGGACATGGAGCTGTTGGAGCAAGTCCAGAGGAGGCCACGAGGCTGATGTAGGGGGTGGA
>NW_009921307.1:103188-130616 GCF_000696875.1 Nestor notabilis | reverse complement strand
TGGGTCCCTTCCTGTGGCAGGGGGGTGGAGCTGGATGAGCTTTGAGATCCCTTCCAACCCAAACCATTCTAGAAGTCTATGAAGGACAGTTTTCAGTCCTCAACAGTCCCCTGATTTTGCTCCCCAAGTGGCCAGACAAGCTCACAAGGTGGCATAAGGGAAAGTCTAACCATTTCTTGTAACAGGTTCCACCTCTATTTCCAAAGGCTACTGTGAATGTGGTTGTAATGTGTGCCTGGTATCAAAATTGCAATAGAAAAAGACATATCTCAAGTAGAGGAAGGGAATAGAATACAGTAAAGATCCTTTGGGTTTGTGGTTATTTAAATAAGCCACCTTTCATCTAGCCCTGAGCACTTGGTATAGGGTGGTCCTGGCAGATACCCTGCTGGAGGTTGATTTATGATCAAAGCTCTCGGATCAATGGCATGTGTGCAGGATGTCCTGGAAAACTGCACAGAAAGGGAAAAGCAGAACTGCTGTTCTTTCTGATGCTGACTTCCATGAGTGCTAGGAGTGATCACTGGCTGTTTCTACAACAAGCAGCTAAGATTGGCTTAGGTGTGTTTTAGTCAGGTTGAGGCAAAACCAGCCTTGTAGCAGAGTCACTCTTGATGCTGCAGTGCTGCAAAGCCATTGACCCATTGCTGTACCTCTGGAATCTCCTGTTTAATTCCAGATTGACGAGGATGGACACAAATCCATGCTAATTGGCTGCTAAGTTAATGAGGTTTCCCTGCAACTGATTGCACATCAGCAAACCGGCCCCTGTCACGCACTGTGTGAGCACTGAGCTGCAGCCAGGAAGGATGATGTCCTCTTTCACCCCACTCTGTTAACCAACAGTCAGAGCCAGTTAAGTCAAATGCAGAAGAAATGGCAAAGGGACAGAGCTTCTGTTACTTGGCTGGGTACTTCATTGCTTTACCCTGTGAGTGTGCATGTGCAGGGTCAAAGGCACTTGTGAGTTTAGAAATACAACTGAATTTTGTCCATGCCCTTGGCAGGGGGTTGGAACTAGATGGTCTTTAGTGTCCTTTCCAACCCAAACCATTCTGTGGTTCTATGATTCTGTGATTTATTTCATTGTAAAAGATGTTCCTTGAGGCCTGGCTTATCTGCTGGTCACCCAGGACCAGCTCACTGCAGGGTCAGGCATGCACCAGTTTAGGCACAAGGGAAGCAGTGGACTGTAAGCTGCACACTGGAACCGTTCCTTTGGATTGCTGCCTGCAGCACTGTATTATGAAGTACATCTCTAGGAACACAGTAACTGGTTTATTGATGTTCAGGTTGCCCAAATTCCTTTAAAACAGTGGTAATGTAATCACTGTAATTCCCAAACTGAAAAGCAGAAGGTGAGTTTGGGTTTCTCCTCTTTTCTTTTTACATTATGTCGTCTGTGTAGAGCTCTTCAAAATTGAATCTCGTAGCAAGTTATCTCCTGCTCCAAGTCAATTTGCTGGACACCCAGAGAGACTGAGCAGCATAGTAAAACACCACCTTTACCACTGTACACTTAGATAAAGAATTTTGAAGTAGAGCATGAATAGAGTTGGATGTGGTAAATGGTTGTGAAATAATAACTTGCTTTAGCAGTAAGCAGGATATGAATGGCCGAATCTTTAAATGCAGCTTTAATTGACATAATATTGGAAATTAAGATTTAAAAAAGTGAAAAATTTTAATGCTGTTTTAGATCTTGGCTTTTTTTCCCTCTCCTTTACAACACTGATGGCCTGAATCAGGAAACCAAAACTGATTTCAGAGTTTGAAATCTTATAGCAGTATTTGTGAGGAGTAAGTCAAAGGATCATTGCTCTTTAGGGAGCGCTGGTATGTTATGGACCATAGGAGTAAGGACCAGAGAGTGATCAGTTTTATAGAGATACTGGCTTAGGTGCATAGAAAGTAGTCTGGAGACATTGTTTGCCTTTCCTTTTAAGTCTATGTGGAAGGCAGTATGTATTATGGCAGGGTTTGTGTTTTCTGCAGTGTGTTGTACGTGATCATTTCTGTATCTCTCTGTCTTGTTATACTGGCTGCAGAAACGTCCAATCTCAGCCTGCCAGTAGCAGTGCCAGAGTCGGCAGTGGTCAGCTCACTGGTTATAGTTGTCTCTCACTGGTTGTCATCAAACTGCCCTATATCCTCTGAACAGCCTTTAAAATGAACCCTTTAGAAGACCAGAATGACAGTAGTTCATGTCTTAGAGCTACGGTTTTACTTCCACTACTGAACAAGCAGCAGTACTTGCAGATGCACTTGTTGAGTTGAATGTCTCATGGTTCGGTTTGTATTTCAGTGATTTTGCCTGTAAGTCTGCTCATGTAAGAAACTCCCATGGCCACTGGCCTCTCATCTTTGCCAGTCTGTGGGCAACAGCACTCGTGTAAGGGCTGTTTCCATTTTTAGCCTTTGCTTTTGTTAGAGTTACGTCTTGTAGCTGTTGTGTAGGTATGTGGGACTGGAGAGGAATATGTCTCTGTCCCTATGCAACAATGCAGAGTGAGTGAAATACTTCTCACATCTGTAACATCACATACTCATCATGGAATGGATCAATGATCTACTGTACTATATATGGCAGTTTTGGCAACAGTTATTTACATTTGACCACAGTGGTTTCTCTTTGCCCAGTACAGTTCTGCTCAGGTGACATTAGTGTGTTATTGGGCTGGTTTTCTGGCTATCCTTATATGATTTTCTGTTTCCAAGGAGTGGATTTCCCAACAGGTCCCACTGAAGTGATTATTCTTGTTGGCTAAGATGAACAAAGCCAGCCTTCAGGATATGCTTTGCTGGGAATATAAGGGCTAACTATGGGAAGAATCTGGTGAGGAAAAGGGGTGGAATTATCAGTACTGGATTCTTCCCAAGGGCTGCATCTTACGTATTGTTGAGTCAACCATGGACTTGCCAGGCAAGCTGTGTTCAGGCCTTGTCTGTCTTCGTAAGTGGTGTTTTTGTAACTGGGTTCTGACCCTGTCACAGCAAATGAAATTGAGTGGTATCTTACAGCAGCTGCCTTCTCACTGTAGGTATGTATGTCAGCTCTGAGTTTATATAGTCATCCTAAACATGTTGCTTATATTTTACATCAGTTTGCTCTAACGAAAAAACTGGCACCTCGTGGTGTAATGTGCTCCCTGCAGAGAAGACAAGATTGGAGCTTGGATACTGATGAGTAGCATCAGCAATAAGGGAAACACAATCTAGAGTGTCCTGCCAAACAGAGCTACCAGAGCAATGCGAAGTGTGAGTAATTAGGTCCACACCTTTTAAAGCACTGCTTTTCTCCTCATTAATTTGCTGAGGACACAAGTACACAAAGCATTTATGATATTCTCTATTTCATCTTGTACTGTGGGCTGTTCTAGGAGAGCATTTCAGGCCACATCCAAGCCAAACAGTTGAATACTTAAGTCCAATTGATTTGGTGTGTTTAATGCTCCTCTGTTCGATGCTGTCAGTATATGACAGCTTTGCACGACATATGGAAACGATGGTGTGTTTCAAAGCTCCTTACACTTGTCAGAAACTTCTAGTCTGCATGATAGTCTGGAACCCAGTGATCTTGTGCTTTGCACTTGCCAAAATGCAGCAACATGATCCATCTGTTGGCTGTTGAATTAGAAATGAAGTAAAACAAAGTCCATGTGGAGAGTGATGTAACAGCATGTACCTATGGCAGAGTTTGTGATACTGATGATTTAGAGGGTGATATTTTGTACAAGCGATTGTATTGTAAGAACTCATCTTCATCAAAGGACAAATGTTTTCGATGCCAGGGCCTTGGGTTGTCCTGCAGTCAGGTATCACTTTTGCCTTGGCCATGTCACCATGCTGTGTCTGAGCTATCAGGTTCAGTGGTTAAGTAGCAAGAAAGGATCTTTGTTCTTGCTTAGCTTGTATGGTGCTATAAGAAAAAAATCCCTTTCAAGTTTAACTGTAGACCTTCAAAAATACCTCTAGCATAGATATGGTCCTGTGAACAGGACACTGCTGAAGCTGAAGACCTGCACAGCTTCAAGATTTCTGTAGTTCATCCTGGGCAGGTCACTGCTGTGTCTGAACTTCCTTCAGCCCTGAAGTAGAAATTAATGATGTTTAACTTCCTTTCTAAATTGTCCCAGGCCTCACTGTGATTAAATGTGCTGTGTATGTATGTGTTGAGTATTATGTATTATTAAAGCATAAAACTATAATGAAAATGGAAATAAAGAAGCATTGCAAAAACATGTCTTTGAAATGGAAGAGCTGATCGGGCTACTGGGGGAGAGTCTTTATTCACCACTGCAGGTAGATGGCAGCTGGTCCCATCAGAAGCTTGAGAAACCCCTATATCCACAACTGAAAGTCCCTGGAGTAGAAGTCACTCTAAGACGCCCCAGCAGGGTAGTGTCTCATGCAGCAAGAGCAGGATTGTGCTTGTGCACACCCATAAATTACCCCATCCAGAGCAAGCTGGGTGTTGAGGTGTTCTCATTGTTTGGAAATTTGTTGTTGGGGAAATATTAACAACCTCACAGCACATAGTTCTTTGCCATGTCTAAGTGGATTGCCAGTCCCTTGAGGCAGAGGCTGTCTGGGTTTGCCTTCCACAGAGCCAAACACATTGTCAGCACTCAATTAGACGGGTATATATGGTTTCATGCTGACTCAGAGCTCAAAGATAGCTACTCTATTTTTCTTGTTGAGCATCCCTGTGTAGAGAGCGAGTTATTTTTATCTGAACCTGAACCTTTCTAGCATTATTTGTGTTAGGTAAAAATAAACCCTGTGTACTTGAAGTGAAAAATGAAAGAAGGGATCTTTTCTTGGAGGTGCCTGTGATCCTATCAACCTTCCAGTAACAGAGGAAATTCAAGCTCTGCTTGTGCCTCTGTCAATGCTTTTCTTCCTTCTTGCTTGTACTATGTGGATGACCTGCTGACAGAAGAAGCAGAAGATGCAAAGGGCTGATCAGTCCACGTAAGAAAAGAGCAAGTTGAAGACAGAGGGAACAGTGTCTTTGGAATCAAGGAGTGGGAAGCTGATGGGTCAGAGCCGCTTCAGGGAACAGTCATAGAGTCAAGCTGGTAAATTTTTCTTTATAGGAAAAGAAGAGAACAGTAAGAGCAATGAAGTCTGCTTCCAGTAGGCAGGAGCTTTTTGTGACTTAAAGTCTACTGTTTCTCCCTCTAACTTCATCTCCTTTGCTTCCACTTTCTGGGGGTTTACTTTTCCAATGGCTACACAGACAGCTCCTGAGAGGGGAAGGTGAGTAGCAGCTCTCTGGCCACAATCCCTGAAAGGTGACTGAAGGTACATGAAGTGGGCAGCAGAGGAAGATGCTTTCCTGCTCTGGGAGCTGTTTGGGTGGGAAGTGTAAGGTTTGTAGGGTTTTTTAGGCTACACATTGTTGTAATTCCAGCCATGCATGGAAAAGCTGGGCAGTCCTGGCTGCCTGTGCACCTGTACAGGGTGCAACAGGCATTCCAGGGCAGAAATAGCCACCCAACCATCCTGTTTGGGCAATTAGACTCTTCCTGCATTCTCACCGCAGCAGGCATTTCAGCCACAAAGGGAGACAGAAAGACAAATGGGATCTGCTGTTGAAAATACCTGTACTTAAAAGAACCTCCCTCCTGGGATGGCATTCATTATGTGTCTGTTATTCATCCTTGGCTCACATGATAATTTGCTCCTGCAGAAATGTCTCTCAGCTCCACCCAGTGCTGGGACTGAGCCACCTCTGCTGGCACTGCTGGAGATCACTTACCAAGAGGAGTTAGCTGTATGGCATATATAATAGTGACTGACTACACCTGCACACGTCTGCTCCAAACACAGTCACTTCCAGCTCATCCCAAATCCCAATGGATCTCTAATTCGGCCCTGGCTTGCAAAGCACATTTCTTCAAGAGCTGAGGTGGCTTTAAGTGTAAATGGGAAGAGAAGCTGTTGATTGGGAAGAAGCAAATGAAATGCCAGCCTCTGTCACACACTCTCCTAATAGAAAAGATTTGTGGCAGTGGGTTGAGCTGAAGCAGCAGCTGCTGTGGTGTCACTTGAGTATTAACTGAGTGAGTGCAAGGAGCAGAAATGCTGTGGAAGAGGCTGGCATAAGTGCCCAGGCTCCATTCCTGAAATGCATCCCTCTGCCTTACGCTGCAGCCGTCTTCCTCTACAGATGGATCCTGTTTCTGCTGCCCCTCGCCAACTGAATGTGATGGTAGTGTTCTGTCTTCTGGATGAGTTCTCTTCTTTGTGGTCTTCAGTTGAACAGAACCTCAACTAGAGGAACCCAGGTTTCCATCCCACCATGCCCTAGATTCATTCACCTCTGTTTTACCAACCCAGTCTGGTGTTCAGGAGTCTCGTCTGTCATTTGCAGGAGTAATTGTCAAAATTGATTCATGGGAAATGCCTATAACAGGCAGATCCTTTTGACAGACCAGCACAGCCATCATATTCTGCATTTGTTTGAGTCACTCAATGCTCGGATGCATATTTGGGTCATAAATACTCTGATATAAATTGCGTTTATTACAATGACAGCTGTGTTCCATTACTTATTATTTATTAGGTTCTGCTGTCTTTTCATTTTACACCTTGTGGAGCTGTCAAGTCAGCTCCTTACCGGTGACAAAGCGCACGGCTCAGTTCGGAAGCTTCCAAAAATAAATTCTCCAAAGGGATTTGAGTACCAGCAGGATGTATGCTGTTGGAAAGGCATTGGACTATCTCTTCTTGGTTTGCTTTATTGGAAAGAAGAGGTTTGTGCTTTTTGCCTATTTTTGCCCATGTTCCAAAATGAAACTTTGTGCTTGTGATCCAGAGGTGGCTGAAGCTGATAATCCCAGTGATTGATGTGAATTTTGGATCACCCCCTCCATGTCTGAGTTGAATTAATCAGGTTATTTGGCATTTGAAATCGTGGCATGCTGACTTGGATGGTTCTAATTTTCTCTCAGAAGCATTTTTAGCTTCATGTCTTTTTGCATCATAAAAATGGCAGAATATCTGATTCTGAGATGAATGGATTTCAGTGTCCGTCCAAGGGTAAGGTCAAACTGCAATGGGCACACTGCTCTGTATGAGTCAGAGTAATTTTCTGCTTCTCATTCCCAATCCACAGTCACATATCCTTCGTGCCATGTTGCTACACCAGCTTTGCAAGGTGCCGAGCACTTGGGTGTTAATTCAGGAAAGCACTTAATCATGGAATTGATGACCTTAAAGTGCTTGGTATAAGCATGTGCTGAAGTGCCTTGTTGGACTGGGGCCAAGGCAGATGTACCTTTGCAGAGCAGAGATTTATGAAGCATTTCTGGACTACTGGAGCCAAGTTCACCAGAGATGAAGGGAGCTGGACTGTGCTGCTGGGGTGGGTGAGCACGAGGTCTTCCTAAATGGGATCAGCTCCATAGACATGGGGCTGGTTTCCTGGGATCTCAGAGTAGCTGAGTAGTTTCTCTGTAAAACACAAGAGATGAAAACACTGGGTAAATGCTAATAGTTTTACTCAACAGGTTTCGTTTGCACAAGAATTTGGAGATAGATGCAGGGACTGAGGGTTCTATCAATACAGTTTATGTGCTAGCATAAGACCACATTGCTTATAGTATTTGTATTGAAATATGTGTGCTATAATGTTGCATGTGTTTCTTTTCATGTCTCAACACTTCTGTATTGTCTCTATTTATTTTATTCTCAATGGAAAAGGAGTAAATCTGTAATTCCAGTCAAATAACACAGTGCAAAATTGGTATACAAACAGTCGTATGGCTCACAAAATACAGATGCAAATGGGTATGTATTATTTACAAAGCAGCTTTCACATCTTAATGTACTAAAAAAGAAGAGGCATTTAGAGAATTTCATAGTTCAGCATTCCTTCTGCACATTTTTGAGCTATTGTGTATCATCATCCATGAAAAATTAATAATCTGGTTCTTAATCACCTTAATTTTATGCATGCATTCCAACCAAAGGGGTGTGTGTCCTCTGCTCTTGCCTTTTCCTTCCTGTTCTATTCCTCTCACCCCCTTTTACACAATTTAAGTAGAAGGCTGGGGTTAGACAATGCCAAAAGCTCACCCAAGAGCTGCCTCATAACTACAGTCAAAACTCTGTGACTGAAGAGGAATCTCCAGGTATTCTGGTGTCCCACCCAAATCCCTGTGCATTTGCTGAACCAAAGACAGACAGTGAAAGTCAAAAAGCTCATACGACATGGCAGTAAAATCAGTGTAGTTGCTCTCATCCAAACCTCTTATGTGTAGTCAAAGCCAGGTATAAATCAGCTGAATACCTGGCAGTTTCTGCCAAGTTCCAAATTAATCATAAATATGGTGTGAGTGCCTCATTTCAGGTGTTTTCAGTGGTGTCACTGGCCAGATTTTTTGAGCTAGGCTGAAGGAGAGAACTCTGAAGCTTAAGGGATTTTGCTGTTTATTCTATCCAGAGCCTCATTCCTACATGACAGAAGGTCTTGGTTTAATGCTTTGGGGTTTTGGGGGGGGTGAAGAAAAGGGAAAAGGTGAACTTGTAGTCTTTCACCTGAGGACATTCCTGGCCTGCTAGGGCTTTGTAGGTTAAAATTCTTTCTTTTAGTGAGATGGGTCTAAATACAAGTTCAGTGCTGGTGAATGGACCTAACATGGAGACAGGAGTTGTCTAACTACAGGACTGGTGCCAGTAGAACAGTATAAGTGTTTACTGTTTTCTTTCACTGTTTTATGGTTGCCTTAAAATACTACTAGAAAGGATGAAAGCACTTCAGTTTCTGTGCCCTGAATCTCTCTGGTCTCTGCTGCCAGAGTCAACAAGGAGCCCTTGCCTTGCTTTCTGTTTGCTCAAAACTCCTTCCAACCTCTGCTTAACCTTCTCAATGACATTTAGGCAAAAGCTCGTAATATATTCTGTCGTGGTTCTGCCCATCCGAGCTCACTGTGGACTTTGAGGGCTGGTGCTTTCAAATGTAATACGAGTTCAGTGGCACTGACTTCTGAAAGCCCATCAGAACATGCAGCTTTGTAAGTGAGGGCTGCAGCATGTCTAATTAAATAGAACTGCTCTCTAGGGGATTTGGCTTGCAGAAAATTAGTTTTCATGTTCTTGGCCTGACGTTTATTAAATGTTTCTTTCCTCCTTTGCAGTTTTCATCTGCAGTTTCATGGTTGCAGCCCCGATCTTTGGCTACCTTGGGGACCGTTTCAACAGAAAGATCATTCTCAGCTGTGGCATCTTCTTCTGGTCAGCTGTCACTTTTTCAAGCTCCTTCATCACTGAACAGGTAAGACCTTTGAAGAGGCGTCACAGTGTGCTCAAGGGGAGTGTATCTCTCTTACGTATATTTAACATATAGCATATTGCATTATCTGACCTTCTGTGGGTGAAGTGTGAGCTGTGTAACTGTTTTCTTAACTGTAAAAGCTGTTATTCTTTGATTCATTTGATTCATAAAAAATATCATGTGAAAAGCAAGAGCTTCTGTTGACATAAGGGCTTTGTTGTGAGAGAGATCATAAAGAAACTTTAAAAGGCTTTTAAAAAGACATGGGAAGAAAAAGAATCCATGGCTACATGGTGGTTCTCCTGTCTTCTGATATCTAACCGAAGTCATTGGAGTTTGTTGGGAAGTCTGCCTGTGGTATGCAGAATGACAAAATTCAGCAGCAGTGGGTTTATGCATATGCTGAGTTTCCTGTCTAACAACAGCAGTGAAGGTGGATGATAGCATAGAGATTAGGCACAGATTCAGCTCCTTTAGCACCAGCTGATGGATATGACTGGGAAACTCATGATGGAGTTGTCAGGCTCACTTAATTTTGTCAAGCAACGCACAGCATCCCTCGCCTGCTTTCAGAGCAGTCACAAAACCCCACTTTAAGGACTCCTTGTTGCATTCATTTTCTTTCCTGTCAGAGACACTTTGAGGAAACAATGATCTGGCAGTTTCTAGGGGAAAAAAATAGCCTCTTGTTTCAATCATATCAGAGAGGAGGTTTAATTGCTTCAGGTGACAGCAGTCCTGGAGAGACAAATCACAGCTCCTGGCATCATCAGACTGATTTCCCCAAGGGAGGCAGGGGCATTCCTCATCCTCTCTGTCCAGCTGCATTCCAGAGATTGTGGCATTGTGGTCATGCCAAGGAATGACAACCAGGGCCTGAACCTCTCCACCCTGCTCCCTCCTGCCCACCCACATGCTCTGCAGTTTCTAATAAAAGAGAATTTCCACCTAAAGTGGGCAGTGGCAGTCACACATCTGTCCGCCTTTCATGTTGGGTTGATTGTTGCTGTGTTTCTAAAGGAAAATGCGTATGGCCAAATGCAGAAGCCTTTAACTCAGTGAATTGGTCTGGTTTATAATTGGCAGGAAAGTGCCTTTTCCAGAGAAAAAGAACATCTTCCATCCAAAACAAAGAGGCTTTTTTGGGTTTCTTTCTTTTTTATTGTATTTATTTTTAATCTCTCCTAACTTTCTGCACAAGCAGCTGCGAGCAGAGCCCAAAGAGGGAAGCATTTCATGAAGGAACCAATCACCTGCTTAAAATCACTTCCTATGTTACGAACACAATTTCATGCTCAGGTTCTCTTCAATGTCTCTGCAATGGACCTAGTCCTGTAGTTGCAAGTAATGCAACACTGGAACTGGATTGATGTAATCTGTGTTCTCAGAGTTGATTTTCAGTTTAAGGATTTGAAGCCTACTTGCTGAAGTATTCATGGGATTAATAAGTATGATCAGTATGCAGGAGCTCAGAGTGGAAGTGGAGTATTGTTATCCAAAGAAAGGGAGAATAATGTTTATAAAGCTGGATTATGTTTGGAATCCAAACACCAAAGTTTTGGAAGTCACAAGGGAGACAAGATCAAAATAGCCAGACCCGTGCTAACTCCTCCTGCACTGGCATGAGCGCTGACTCTGGACCCGAACTAGAGACTAGGACAGAAACCACCCCAGTGCTGAGGAAAATCCCCTGTCCTGATTTTACTGTGATCCACAACTCTGCCAGAAGACATATCTTAAGCCAGAGGTCTCATGCCCAGCTCTTGGTAACCAACTCCAGGATGATACGGAGAATTTTGCAGCTGCAGTATGGACATGCTCTACCCAGTGGCTGCAGCACTTGAGCCAGGTCATAAGAAAAATCCCAACTTCACATAGTATCCCTTTTGGAGCCCTGATCTCTAATTGGGAAGACATGCCATATTGAACAAGGTGAATTCCTGAAGTGGTGATGAATAAAGAGCTGATGCAACCTTTTTCTTTATGTAGTGACTAACCAGACATTTTTCCTGATCTTTGCCTTCTAGGATTCACTTAAGGAGCAAAACACTGTCTCTTCTCTCAACATTTTTCTTTCTTTCTTTGAAGACAGTTTGTGTGTTTGTCAGGGGGGAAGGCTGGGAGCTGAAATAGGAAAAACTCTTTGCCTGGCACAAATAAAAGTAGTAGTAAGACTACTGTAAGCAGATAAGTACTCACATCCAAGTCAACATGAAAACACAGGGCTAGAAGGAGCAAGTTGGCAGAGGCTGAGCCCATTGAAAAGCTGTACAGAAAACTCTTCTGTGTGGCAACAGCAAAAATACTGAACTAGGTAAGGAACAATAGCCAGGCAGTAGAAATAGCAAACTGTGTCTTCAGGGATTGCCCTTCTTCAAATTTTAACAGTGTCTAGTGCCTTATGCATGCTATTGCTGTCTAATTAGAGAGTACACATCTACACAGTTCAAATTTGGAGTGTAAATGGAAAGAGACAGTTTAACAAAGGCAGAATGCAGCTACATTGCCGGTGGACTCTGAAGGCAACCCATTTATAAAGGTTCTTGGCAGTGTGTTGGTAATATTAGTTCCTGTCTAAAATTTAGACCCTTAGAGGAAAACAATCCAAATGCTCTCATTACCCTTCAGACCCCAGGTTGGGCACCAAAAAGAATGTCATTGATTAACCCCAGCCAGCAACTGAGCCCCACGCAGCCACTAATTCACTCGCTCCCCTCTGGTGGGACGGGGAGAGAATTGGAAGGGTAAAAGTGAGGAAACTCATGGGTTGAGATAAAGGCAGTTTAACAGGTAAAGCAAAAGCCCTGCACAAGCAAATCAGAACAAGGAATTCCTTCAGCACTTCCCATGGTCAGGCAGTTCAGCCATCCCCAGCGCAACAGGACTCCATCATGTGTAACAGTGACTTGGGAATTCAAATGCTATCACTCCAGACATTCCCCCCTTCCCTCTTCTTCCCCCTGGTTTATATGCTGAACATGATGCCATGTGGTCTGGGATATCCCTTGGTCAGTTGGGATCCGCTGTCCCAGCTGTGTCCCCCCAGCTTCTTTGTGCTCCCCCAGCCTCCTCACTGGTGGGGTGAGGTGAGGAACAGAAAAGGCCTTGACTTTGTGTAAGCACTGCTGAGCAGTAAAGAAAGCATCTTTGTATTGTCAACAGCTTCCAGCACAAATCCAGATCATAGCCACACACTAGCTACTATGAAGAAAATTAGATCTATCTAAGGCAAAACCAGCACAAAAGGCTTGGAGCTCAATGAAGCAGTTCATCTAAGATACTATCTAAATGCTGTTTCATGCTCTTTGGCTTAAAAAGATAGTGACCGAAAACTGGCAGATAAACCGAGGAATGGGATATATATGCCATGCAGAAATGTAGTTGCTAGAAAGCACTGCATTAAGATTTTTAATGCACTTTTTAAAATATCCATAGTTAGTTATTACCAAGTATCTTTGGGCTTTTAACATGGAATAATGACAGTCAAATAAATGAAGAATGAATCTCTCAGCTGCTAATAGCTACTAAGTAACTAAATAATAGGCTCTCACAGGGAAAAAAGAAAATCAAACCAAAATTTAAGGAGAGTTCCAGAGTATATAGGAGGTGATAGTTACAGAAATTGTAAGTTTAACTAAAGAAAATCATCAGAAGTAACAAGACCTGAGATAATAGTGAGGTCATTTTTTACTCTGTCAAATAATGTGATTTGACAATTTAGATAAGTGCACAATTTCTCTATGGAAAAATAAGAAATGAGTCTTCTATTTTGCCTCAGGTACTTGCACATTTCTGCTCTAAAACGTTGTTTAGCACTTACTAAACTGAAAGTTGCATAAAATAATCATTAACAAACTTGTTCATTAATGGAAAATTAAAGTTGGTCCGTATTTAGACATGTGTCTAGATTAACTCTATTTCGAGAAACTTCAACAAAGTATGTATTTATTTAATTTTTACTTTCTAAGTAAAAACCCCTCTTAGAAATTAGCTCCCTTTTTGCATGCCTTTTAATCAGCTCTGTACCAAAGAAATGCACTGAGCACATGTCCTGGGTTCAGCTACAACAGTCATTTTTTCTCCTTCTCAGTAGCTGGTACAGTGCTGTGTTTTTGACTTTCAGCCTGGGAACAACGCTGATAACACCCATGGTTTTAGTTGTTGCTCAGTAATGTTTACTCTGACCAAGGACTTTCTCAGTCTCATGCTCTGCCAGGGAGGAGGGGAAGCCGGGAGGAAGCAGAGGCAGGACACCTGACCCAAACTGGCCAAAGGGGTATTCCATACCACAGCACGTCATGTCCAGTATAGAAACTGGGGGGAGTCACCCAGAAGGCCCAGGTCGCTGGTCGGGCTGGGTATCAGTCGGCGGGTGGTGAGCGGTTGTGTCCTCTCCCCTTGTTATTTCCCTTATCATTATTATTATTATTATTATTGGCAGCAGCAGTGGTTTGTATTATACCTTAGTTACTGAACTGCTCTTATCTCAACCCGTGGGAGTTACATTCTTCCGATTCTCCTCCTCATCCCTCCAGGAGTTGGGGGAGGAAGTAGGAGGGGAGTGAGCGAGCAGCTGCATGGTTCTGAATTACCAGCTGGGCTTAAGGCACAGCAGCACATGATATTCCTGGAGTTTCTTTACCAAGATGTGTTTCCATCCACATAAAAAGCTAGATGTGTGTCTCTCTTCCTCTGCTTCAATATAAACTCTCTATATAAATTTCAATATAATAAGTAGCCAGGTTTTTCTCTAGATAGTATTTCGATGAGCATCGTGCCTGATTGCCTGGGTTGTGGCTGATCATCTTGAGCTGGTTTATACTCCAGGACGTCATTGGGATGAGCCTGTAATCCCAATTGCACCATTTCTCTCTTTCTGAAGTTTCACAGGAAGCAACTTTCTTATCAGGAGTAGTCAGGCCAGGTGGTGAGCATTTGTTTCTGGCAACTTGGGTACCACATCTATCAGTCTTCCGAAACAGTGCCGTTTCCCATGTAAATATCTTGAATAAAGCATAGTTCTGTGTAGAAAAGATGCTGGTTTACAGATGAGCAAAGTGTTCTGCTAAGTAGTTAGGCTCCACTGGGCTAGGAGACCAAGTGTACCTAATAATCAACCAGACCAGGCTGTGGTAATGTGGGTTTGCTGGGAGACATCAGTGCTGCAGATGGGAGAAAATCTGGAAATGGAAAAGCAAGTAATTAACAAGGTAAACCAGCAATGTACTTTTGGATCCTCCAGTTCTTAGTAAATATTTCTGTTTGAATGTTGATCTAGCTAACATGCTAAAATCTTTTTGCTCCCACTGCAAGTTAATCAGGATAGGTATTTCTACTAGTGCTTCTTTTTTTTCCTTTTCTCTCCTTTTGATTTACCTCTGAAAGAGGAAGCAAATAGTCCACTGTGGAACTGCAGTTAGCCTGCAGTGCTTGCTTAAGTCCTGTCTTTCAGACTTGCCAGATATGTATTTATTTCCAAAGCTTGTTTTTCAAGGAGTGCTGAAAGAGAAGCAACAAATTATGTGCAGTATGGAACAAATGGTTAGCTGGGTTAATTTTAAAAACATAAACCAACCCCACCTCCCTGCACAGGATGATTCACTCCAAGGAAAAAAAAGCCTTTAGTCTTATGTACTCTGACAGAAGTTGTACTATAAAACATACAGCTTCTGTTCCTTTGCCTCCACTGGGTAAGATAAATCTACAGTTTGAAAACCAGAAACAAAACTAAAAGCCCCAAGCCATTGTTTTGTATGTAAGAAGGGTACTGAGTGTTGTATTTGAAGTCACCATGAATTACTGGAATGTGTACATCCCACTGTGCCAGCCTATTATTTTTTGATCAGATCCCTCTTTTAGACAGAAGGCAAAAGAGATTCTCCAGTGTGAAGTTTGCTGCACGCACACTCAGTCCCTTCCCTCACTTGTGATTGTGACAGCTCATGTGGCTGGTACAGGAATCGGTGTTGGAACTGACAAGAGTGTTCATGACTGTTGCTGGCCCTGCTGCGTTTGCCAACCTTTAATGTGGTACTGGAGCCCCACAGCTGAGCATATGCTGTTGACATTTGAATTGCTGCATGCTTGCACTTTTGCTAGATGCTCAAGAAAAATAGAGTCCACTGTGTCCTCTCTTAACACAGAGGGAGAGATTAGGGTGGGTAATACACTACCACAGTGTCGCTGTTTTGTCTGCCAGTGGTGTCAACACTCCAGTGCCTAAGTACTGCTGTGATAGCTGTGAGTGTAATGCTGGTACAGTGCCCTGCTCCTCTGCCTGGGAGCTGGAGCTACTCCTGCTTTGCCTCTGCTCTGTCAAGACGAGACATGGCAATCTGTACATGTTGTCTTCACCCCTGGGCTCCCTCCTCTCCACAGGAGAGCTGCTGTGAGGAGTCAGTGGGTGCCAGGTGGAGATGGGTGCCATCCTGGATTTAGTTGGCTCTGAGGTCCCAGAAGAGAGAGGGAAAGGCTAAGGGCTGTCATCTCTGCTTTATACTGCAGAGTGAAATTCTTTATGGACTGATTCTGCCTCACTTTCCCTCTCCACCATGTCTGAAAGAGGCGGTCTGAAGAAAGATAATTTCTACAGCCCCCTTTAGATCTGCTTGCCCTCTCAACAGCCTTCTGTGCAAAAGGCTTACTTGTCCTTCAGTGTGCTGGTGATGACATTGACCATCAAAAGAGATGAACCTGCCTCAAGTCTGGTTATATGTATCTACACCTATACGGCTGCAGGAGATGGGGATAAGATCTCCAAGGCTGCAGCTCTTGGGAGCTAGGAAGTGGCAGGTTCCTGCAGCAGTTCTGCTGTGAGAAACTCCCTCTGTTTTCATGGCTACTTGACTCTCCAGCTCTAGCTAGGACTAGATCAAGACATAACAAAATCCATGCTCCTGGACAAGGAAGTATGAGAGCTTTTATGGAAACTGGAAGGCACCAGATTGAAAGACTCCTCTCTAGCAAGAATGCACCTGCTCCTTCCCCGTGCTGTTCACAGTACTCATAAGTTTTACTACCATACTTCTTTTCTTTTTTTACTGTAGATAATGTGAGGTGTACTGTAGGGAAGAAATATGCTATTGCTTATTCCTTCAATAACAAAGCAGAGTCTGAGCTGGGCATTTGTCAAGTCTGGTAGCATCTGCAGCACAGTTGATACCACATACTGTATGGGAAACTACTCTTACAAGCAGCATCTCTTGCACAGAAAAATGGAATGATTTGAACTCTTGAATCTGGGGTCCTCCTTCCCTCAGATTTTGCTGAATTAGGACAGAAGACATGGGAAAAGACTGATGTAGATGCAGCAAGATATATGTAGATGCAGCAAGTTACAGCTTGCTGAATTTGAGTGCAGAATTGCTGTTGTGTATTTGTCTCCAAGCTGCTTTATATTCCTTATCCCTTTCTACTTGTCCCTCTTCCAAGGGAAACTATAAATGAAAAACAGGTTAGGGTGTTCTCAGAGCAGCAGCCCCCAAAAAACCAATCAGTGAGAGGAGGAGGCTGTTCATAGGTGTTAGCAGAAATTTAAGTGGTGTACATTCTGCTCTGAGTGCTGTTTTTTCCCCTCCAGTATCTGCATCTCTATATCTGTAAAGCATTTGGGAAGACTTATTGAAAACAGGGCTGGTGACGACTGCCAGGAGAGAGGCAGTGTAGTTCCACAGCTTACTCAGAAAGCTTATTCATGTAATGAAAAAAATGAATTTCAAGAAACTGTCCTAATTTCAAGAAACTGTCCTAACTGTCTCTACCATACATTGCATTCCTTGTCTGCAGTGTGTCTGGAGCAGGGACAGTTCTGCTCTCCCCTCCAGGACCTGAGAGCAATCCAGATAACACCTTCCTAGGTCAGGTCAATCTTGCACCACCTCCTGTTAGACTTCTCCAATCACCCCAGTCATGTGCTGTTATGTTCATTAAGTGTGCCTCCTGCCTTCTGCTATCTACTCTTGAGTCATTAATGGGTCTGAAATCATTAAACATCTAAATCAAGCACTGTAATGCTGAGAGAAGAAGAGATATTTCTATTGCCGAGTGTCATGACTCACCTGAACGGACGCGTGCTGCTGCAGAGGCTTCTCTTGCTGGTTCATTAAAATGAAAGCAGCAATTTGCACTGAAATGTCAGAGCTGCTCCTCAGAGCTCTGGCATTTTCTAGAGCAGGTGGACAGAGGTTTGTGCTGGGAGAGGATCAAGAAACAGGCTTGAGGCTTAATGCCTATTTGCAGTGGATCTCAGTGAGGGCTTCCTGTAATTGCCTGCCCCTTTTTGAGTGACCCGTTGTTATCTGGGTTACTGGAGGATGTTGAAATCATTGTCATAGGGTCTGTGATTGTGGTTCTGATTCAGCTCCTCCTTTGGAAGTCTATGGGAACCTTTTGTGTGTCTTTGTGGGAACTGAGGCAGACTGCATCTTTTTTAAATCAATATGCTTACCTTTGATGCTGTTTCATCAGATCATGAAAATGCCTTGAGACAACAGCTGGGGACCACAGTGCCAGCGTGAAAGGTCTTTACAGACCAAGGACCTTCACAGCTTTGTCCTATTTTTATGCAGAAACCTGAATTTATAGTCTCTAAGTTGCAGAGTAGGAAAGTTCAGCTGCTCTGTCAGTTAATGGATGGGTTGGAAACAATGCCAGCCTCTAACTCTCATCCCACCTGTCCTGCTTTTATTGTGCATGAGCAGGAAATCTCACCTGGGTCAGTTATTTGCTGAGCAGGCAGAGGGAAGAAGGAGTATTTATTTCATTGCCAGGGTGTGCGTGTCTTAGAAGCATTCCTTCTTCTAGTGTTGTCTCTTAAAATGTGTATTCTGCTTGTCATACTGCAGCAAAGGCCTAACCCTAGAGTATACTGATGGAACACAAAGAGGATGTCTAACTGCTTCAGCCCTGTCTTACTGGAAGTCTCTACAATGCTTCAGCATTATGCTTTATAAATAATTATTACAGTATCTTAAGCTCAACCTCATTCAAAACATCCTAGGAGTGGAAGAAAGGGAAAAATGCTTCTTAAATAGCCTGGGATTGAATCAGCTGGGGAGGAGTGGAATTAAAAAGAGGCAGAAAAAACAAGTAATGCTGCATGTAAGTTTCCAAGCAAATGTTAAAACATAAAGAACTGTAAAACTTGCTATCATCTCAACATGATCCTTGCAGTGGTAGCTGTGACCTGAGGAACACAAGCCATTCCCAATGCAACTCCGTGGTTGCCTGCTGTGCTTCAGTAGTGGGGAAGTCTGGCTTGGTCAGAGGAGGTCAGAAGTCACTAACACAGGGTCTGGATGGCACCATAAGATCCTGTTCCTTCAGAAATAAGCTTCCCAGGTAATTGTTTATTGAGGGTATCAAGAGGATGCCAGGTTGGTGGTGTAAAACATGTCCTTCTTGCTTCTCTGGGATGTTCAAATATGGGTCTGGAGAAACATTACTGTTTGTTTAAGGGTGTAAGCTGACATGGACTTAGCATGGATGTAAATGAGGCAGCTTATGGCTTGTGTTCTTAAGGTTTGTGGCTTGAAAAGAAGCATGATGCTTCAGGAGAGTTTGGTTAATGTTGCCTCCCAGACAAAGAAAACAATTCGTTCAACCCAGATTTAGGCTCATTAAGAGGCCTGGAAACAAATCGAAGCTTTGTTTAAGCAGGGTCTTGGTGGTTCTTGAAGATTGTCCTGAAAAACAGGATGCAGGAGAGAGAGAAAGTGTTACTCAGCCTCTGGCTTGTGTTCAGATGCAGAAGTATGGATCTGAGCCTTTTTTTGGTTGAGCTCTTGGTTGCCTGCTGGGACAAAAGCATCAGTTATACTATAGGAAGTGTAAGTGCTTCTTCAGCAGCACATACAACCTCTGTGGCCTTCTGGATCATGAATAAAGGCTGAAAAAAAGGACCATGGTGTTCTGAGTAATGCACAAATAGTGTGAAGATGGGAAAAGTCTTATAGTATCAGGTGCTACATTAGCCTTTTAAAGTGTTGACATTTCTTTTAAATGCATAAAGTTCACATGCTACACAAAACACTGCATTTGCAATTCAGATAGCATTGAATTAGAGTACTAATCTCAACACCATGTAATAGACTTTGAGCTGGAAATCCCTGGGAATGGTGCTGATCATCATGCCTGAAAACATGATTGACAAAGACTCATGAGAAGATAGTGAGAAAACATGCAAATGCATTTAATATAGTTCAATAGGATTGTCATTTTGTCAAATAGGCTGAATTTAGACAATGAAATGAAGCTACAGCATGACAAAACCTTGCCAATTAATAATGCTTCAGCCAACAGTGTAATAAGTGCTCAGAGATGATCAGGAATAAGAAGCTGCTAGGAAGAAGAAATCGGTAGATGTTTCTCTCTGGAAATCTGATGTTAAAAAGGAGACATCTCTCAGATGTAGGCCAAGCATACTGCAAGGTCAGCCTTTCTCACAGCATGTGGGTGCTCCTGCGTCTTGATGGAGTCAGCAAGCCAGGGAAGTGTGAAAACAAAATACAGGAAGAAAAAGCATTCAGTGTTTGGAGTCATTTGGTTGGTTTTTTGGCAAAGTTGCCCAAAACGTCTGACCTGCTGGTGTGTTTAAACTTCTAGCACGTGCAAAGTCAATACAAGAGAATCAGTGGAACCAACAGTATAGGGAAAGTTGCGAGGACTATAACTTTGTGGTAATTTTATATTTAAACCTTGAGGCATTACATTAAAATATGTCCTTCGCGGACTCTCAGAAGTTGTTCTGCCCTTGAAGTTGCATATAGTTAGGGCAAAACAGTCCCACCTAGACGTCTTGGTTGGCTGATGCCTTTTTCAAAGGGTGCTAGTAATCATAGTTTCTGCAGTTAAGGGACCGGAACATGGAGTTGTGCTCTCCAAGAACCAGATGCATCTGTTGGATTTGGTTAAATTTTAGTGTAAGAATCGATCCAAACCAAACAGTGTGTGAACCAAACCTATGGTCAGACCTCATGCATCTCTGTAAGCCATCACTGGAGGTGGAAATGTTCTTAGTGTTATGCACCAATGCCTGTAACTATCTGTTCTGGAAAACCTGCTGTCTGTTTATAGCTAGGATGCTTGGATTCAGTCTTCACTTGTGATTCATCTGTGGCTGGTACACAGCACCCTCTTCCCATCTGTGAGCATCCTTTAGTTTTACGTACACCAGGCCAGCTGTAACCATTTCAAAACTTGTGTGTGTGTCAAGAGCTTTGCATTGTTTTCACAGTTGCAAAAACACACTGCAGTTGTCCCAATCCCTATTTTTGTGATGATGTTATGGTAGCCTTTGCACGACTCAGGAAGAGAATGGTGATAGTGCCTAATGCCAGAGAGATTTGTTGCAAGTGCTGATAAGTGTGTCCCACCTGACAGAACTGGAACAAAAAGCAAACAGTTTGCTTCCAACCCAGAACTATTAAGGTTCTCAGAGGAGCAGTTTAGGAAGATACATTCTGGCTGAGCTGCATGTAGTGGTCTTGTAACACGGATAAATGACCACTATTGCAGCCATGTGAGATGCTACTGGCTCCTCTGTCTTACCCCAGAGCCACAAGGATGAAAAGAAGTGCTTTAACTCAATGTTCTAGCAGGCACTGTAACATGGGGCTCTTTATGATCCCTGTGATATATTTGAAAGCATCAGCCTTTTAAGGTCTATTTTGTAAGTCTCTGTGCATATAGCACTCTACTGCATGGTGGTCTGGTGAATAAACAAACTTATCCGGTACATTCCTTCCAATTACATTCCAGACCCCTGTCATTAATGCAATATTAATGACCAAGAAGCTAAACTGAGGAGAACATAAATCCCACTACTTGAGTGTCATTCTGCCACAGGCAGGTCTGTCAGATGAAAACCCGTTGGTGAGTAAGCTGAAAATGCTGCTTTGTCTTAACTGAAGCTGTTGTCAGGACCTGGTGGTGCTGCTTCATCACCCAGTGTCTTGTAATTACATTATCTAATTGGATGCAGAATGGCATTTGGGCTTGCTCTTTCCCCCTTGTATTTGTGCTACCCAAAAACAACTGAAAAGCAATAGAAGAGTCTCTCAGGACTGCCACAGGCTTGCAGGGAGGGCACTGTTGGGAACTTGCATTTCAGATGCTGCAATTTGAATGTCAAAAGGGAATTTCACATTCCAAATTTGCAAGTAGCTAAGAAAATCTTGGCCCTGGTTTTCGTACTTGCAAAGCACACAGCAGCTTCCTGCTCATCCTGGCAAGTGCCCTGGGAGTCTTGGCCACTTCCAAGGTGGTTCTGGTTTTGTTTTCCCCTCCAGAGTGCTTCACTTCAGAGGCTGTCTGTAGGTATCCAGTTGTTAAACACTGTAGCTGCTAGTTGAAGGGTGTGATGAGTGAAGCAGGAGTATCTTGGAGACTTTATTGGTTATTTTCATGTACTGAATAATAATATAAATCTTATAAAATAGGGGTGTTTTAATCAGCCAGAATCTTAAGTACATCTCCAAATCAAACTTCCCACATTCAGTTAAATGTGCCTGAACATTTAGATCACCACAGAGATCTAAAGCCATTAACAAATACTAGAATCCAATCAAAGGGAAAGTGAGTGGACTTTGCTTCATCTCCCTTGCTCATGCCTAGTTTTAAATATGTATTTTGTTCTCTTTCTACTTGCTGCAGTCTCTCTTCTTGTAGGGTTCTGAATACTGACTGAATTTTCCCAAAAGGGAGTTGTTCAAAGGTGAGGTGCTCAGAGCTGAGAATTGATGGGATACTTTATGCATCCAAATGAGCTGAAGTTTTGAAGTGCTTGACATAGTGTAAATGGATGCTGTAGAAGAATCAGACCTGCTTTAGAAGCTATACTGTAAGTCCATCCTAATTGCAGAGGGTTTATATATTGACCCTTAAGCAAATAATTAATCAAGTTTACTAAGGTTTCAGTAACTAAGTAGCTTGCTTTTAAATCTCGGTATGGTGTAGTGGTCTCATCTGTAACGTGTTTATAACCTCTAGCCAGCATATAATAAGCATATGTGAATAAAACAAATGTCAATGTGTGAATAAAATGTGTGAATACTTGAAGGAAGGCCCAGGGCATTTTCACTTCAGTGTTAGTGACCTGCCTGGCAGAGTTCGGGGAAGACCTTTGCGTAATCCTTAGTTGGACACAGTTAAGCTTGTATAGCTGCCCGTGCCTAAGCAGACTTAAAGGAAAAAGAGTGGAGGAAAAACCTGTTCAGGGTGAATGCCATAGAGACACAGTGGATGAGATGGCGTCTGCCCTCTGGGTTTAACTGAGACTTTAAATAGCTTACGTATGCTGAAGTGGCATTCTTGCTCTAGAACTGTCCTTCGACCCCTAAAAAGCCTGTAGTGCTGCTTGGATGTGTATCATTGCCTGCGAGGAGCCAGTAAAGTTGGAGCCAGACTCTTCTCAATGGTACCCAGTGAGAAGATGAGGCAACAGGCACAAATTACAGTAAAGGAAATTCCATTGAAACATAAAAAGAAACATCTTTACTGTGAGGATGGTCAAACACTGGATCAGGTTGTCCAGCAAGGTTGTGAGTTCTCCATCCTTGGAGATACTCAAAGCTCAACTGGAAATGGTCCTGAGCAACTCATTGTAGTTGATCCCACTTTGAGCAGGGGACATGGACTAGACTATCTCTAGAAGTCCCTTCCAGACTCAACTATTCTCTGATTCTGTGGCTTGCACGTAAAGGAGAAGAGCAGTTTGAAAGTGGAGATGAAAGATGGACTTTGCCTCAAGAGTTCAGTTTGCAGGGAGGGACCTGTAGAATTTAAATAGAATCCAGTGGTGATAGAAGTTACGAGAAATGTTGTCTGCAGTAGGGACTTAAAAGGCAGCTGTGATTGTAAAGAGGTGGGAAGTGAAAAGTGGTTATGGCTAAGTGATGACACACACAAAGAGGGAAGAAAAGAGGAGTCTAAACACAATCACTCCTCTGCAGTGGGCACCAGCAACTGCAGTGAATCTCCCCCAGCCTACCCTGCAGCATGACTCATGTCTGATAAGGGAAGAACATCTTATTGGAGGTGAGAAGTTTATAGTTGTATTTATCAGACAGGTAACTGTAGCATGAACTTGTAAGTGCACTTACATCTACAGAAAACAGATAAAATACTGACAGCTCACAGCACTGCATCAGAGCTGATAACTCATCAATCTGTCACCAACCAGACTCCACACAAGTGTGAGCCCTGACTGGTCATTATGTGTGACACCCAGAGATTAAACAGAGTCAACTCCTTTTGGCTGGAGAAAATCCTGAAAACAATGCTCACACACCTTTTTAAAGGTGAGAAAATCACTGACCACCACATCACAGCCAACAGTTCTGCCCCCATCTTCTTTTGTATTTTGGTCTCTGTGCTGGCAGTCCCCATGGGGGATTAGGTAAGATGAAGGTAGATACTCATCTTCCTTTGTTCCTGCACAAAGATCTCCCAGACAGTAATACACCAGATGGCCAAAATTTGGCATGAATATTCAATTACTTAAAAGCCTGGTATGGACTTGACAGGAAAACATACGTTCTTCAGGACTGGCACAGAAAAATCCACCAGTACTAAAAATGTAACGCCCCTCTAGCTCTTTACAATATTTATTCTCCTTTTATTAGTGGAAAGTTAGAACCATTCGTGTTCTGAAAGGCAGGGCACGTGACTCTGTATTTGACACAGCATTCCTATCAAGTGTGTGGACCCAGGACTTGTAATCACCAATGGAAGCCAGGCACCTTGGTTATATGTATTCAAAATCTGTAAAGCTTTTTTAGGGGTGCACAGCGGTGCGTGATGTATTTAGGCTTGTCTATTCTTCCATTTTTTTAGGCTTGTCTATTCTTGCCTTTGATATCCATCCAGACACATCATTTAAAGTCATCTTGTCTTTCATATGTCAGTGTCCCTGTTTGGCCTGGAAACTTCCAGCTTCTTAAAGGTGACCATTACTGGGAGAGCTAACAGAATTGGGAGTGTTGGGTGGTTAATCAAATGTCACCTGCATTTGTAATGTCATTCCATTGCTCAGCTCCTCTAGTGACTCTCTGCTAATGAGCTGGAGTTTGAGCTGTGAATTTGCAGGAGCCAATGCTCTTAGTCACAGTACCCGATACTCAGAAGCATGTTCCCAGTTTGGTTTGCATCACGGTTAATGGTGCATCTTTTGGTGCCTGCAGTGAAGGGTGTGGTGTGTCCTCTTTAACCGCCTAGATCCCTGCAAAGTACTGATATGGTTGGGAAAACTTAATGGAGTGTGGTGTTTGCCTTGCCAGAAAATACAGGCTCTGCTCAGGAAAGGCAAATGCTTGCACATGAGTGTAGCTGTCAAAAGGGACCAATGTTGTGCAGCCCTTAAACACTCATTCGAGCCCTGTGGATTTGACTTTGCTGAGCTGACTCCTATGGTATATCAGACTTATATGTCTTGAGCTGATCTAACTGACCACTTGTGACCGCTGTGGAGCCCTGCATGGTGTCAGTGCAAGACTTTGCGACTGTAGAAGTACAAGAGTGTAACCGCAGTACAGTTCAACTCAGTTTGCTCTAGAAACTCAGGGGAATTAAATCAGTCCCAGTGCTTTCTCCTGAGTTTATTGTCATGCCACACATGTATTGTCATGCCAGGTACTTTGGGCTTTGTGTAGCAACCTTAGCTGCCCAGTGGCAGGAATGGCTTTCTGCACATCTTTTATACAAGGATGCAAATCCTGGGTCTATATCCTTGTTTGTTACATAGTGTTTATAAAATAAAAGAAGGCAAACCTCAGCAGTGCAGAAATAGAATTTCATGGTCCTGAGCCCTCTTTTACATAAGCTAAATGTAGAATCTATAGGAGGTTAAGTAAGTATCCTCATATAGGAACAGGTGCAGGTGCAGTTTCTGTAGCAGTGTGAAAGATCCTTCTTTTGGACCACCAACACCTGGTCTGAAACCGAAACATGGCTTGCACTGGTGCTGTGCACGCCCAGCACACACACCAGTGATTTACACTAGGTTGGCTCTGTGTGATCTCATCAGTCCATGTGTTCCTTATGTGGAAGGAGAATGTATTCAGCTTCTTCTATGAGATCCTTACAAGCTACTCCACATTCAAATGCAAATACTTAATAACCAAAGCTTAAGGATCATATGATTCTTTAGACACTAAATCTGGTGGTTCAGAGTTGAACACATACTTGGAAGATTATAGTTTTATCAGTAGCGGCTAATCTTCTAAGGAACTGTGGCTTAATTCCTTTTGTTAACTAATTAAAAAAAAGAAAAAGAAGTTAAAGCTGTAATTAGACCCATTAAACCATGATTTACTCAATGGGCTATACAGCTAGGATGAATGTGTAATTAGGAGGTTTGTCCAAACATGATTAAAGCTAGTCATGTGTCCTAGGCCATCAAACATCTATGTGTGCATGAGATTCAGAGTAAAGTCAGTACAAAAATGTGAATATAAACCATGTCATACTTTCTAGGGACAATACCTGCACTATTTTTTGGCATAGCAGAAATATTTAACTCAAATCAGGAAAGGTTTTTTTTTAGATGAAAATTCTGGCAGGATTGTGTCCCCCCTGTAGCTTCTCCCCTGTAGCTTCTAGTGGGTAGTGGCATTGGCAACAGCAGTGAGATCAGGTCGATCTGACCCCATGATCTATCACTCTTGTTGCCTATGCTTTGCTGGTACTCAAAGGAATTTAAAAGTTAATAGATAGAGTATTTCTATTAGCAATCTACACATTGTCGGAGGCATAAGGGTTTGTATCCCTTCCTGAACTCCTAGCTATTTTGGGGTGTTGAATTTCTTTCTCGTTTGGGTTGTTATTATTCAAATCACAAAGTAGTAAATTCTTCAGCTTCAGAGCTAGAGCATATTTTTCCTTCCATATGGTTAGGAGATGGGAAGAAGAGGATAGGTCCATTGAACTTTGCTATCTCACATACATAGGAGTGCTTTCTCTGTGCACTAGTTTCTGATGATGGCATCTCTTGAAGGGAAATTCCCAGGAATTGTTTATTGTAATAGCTCTTTGTTGGAAAAAAACTTAGTTGCAAGCACTGACCCAGGGAAAAAGACACGGAATACTGAGGTTGCTGGGCTTAGCCTATGGAAAAGGAATAAGCTCAGGTGCTGAAAAGTTGACTTGGATATTTGCAATTATCCTGCCAGAGTGAGATCTATTTGCACAGATGAACAAATTACAGAAGAGTTCAAAGTACTGTAGAAAGGAGTAAGCTGCTTTAATATATACCAATTTAAGCTTGGGGAACAGTGAAATTCAGTTAAATCTTAGCTGCCTGTAGTGCCTTTAAGCACAGATAATGTAGAGACGAATTTGGCTGGTGTCAGCCCTTTTTGTCTCGCTGAACTGCTGAGAACTTCAGGTAGGGCAGAGAGGAAATAGCATTTGGGAGAAAACCTAGTGCAGAGGAAATGGTAGAAGTGTCCTGCTACAGGCAAGAGGATAACAGTGCTTCCTCTGAGTGGGTAATTTCTGGCTTTCATAGAATCACAGACTGGTTTGTGCTGGAAGAGACCTTAAAGCTCATCCAGTTCCAACCCCTGCCACGGGCAGGGACACCTTCCAGTAGAGCAGGTTGCACCAAGCCTCGTCCAACCCCACCTTGAACACTGCCAGAGATGGGGCAGCCACAGCTTCTCTGGGCACCCTGTGCCAGTGCCTCAGCACCCTCACAGGGAAGAACTTCTGCCTAAGAGCTCATCTCAATCTCTCCTCTGTCAGCTTGAAGCCATTCCTCCTTGTCCTGTCCCTATATGCCTTTTTACAAAGTCCCTCTCCAGATTTCTTGTAGGCTCTGTAGTTGTCTATATTGCACACATAATGGTTTGGGGACCAGTTTCTAAGTAACTGGTTTATGGCATATCTGTCCTCCAAATGAGTAGCAGCATGAGAATTTTAGAGTTGTTTTAGTGTTTGTGATTTTTTTTTACTTCCCATTTGAAAGATGAAAAGATTGGGCCTCTCTTGGAAAGGAGCACTTTTTGTCTCGAGGAGCTACCCAGCTGTCCCTCTGACGACAGGAATTTTGACTTATTTGAGATGGAAGATTTGGGCTCCTACCTTACAGTAACAAAGGACTGCATGATTTTATTGTATAGGTTCCAAAAGGATGCAGGCTAGCTGGAGA
>NW_009921307.1:93049-103172 GCF_000696875.1 Nestor notabilis | reverse complement strand
CAGCAGGAGAAGAGGCATTAGCTCTTTAATCGTAGATAGAGAACTCAAAAACTAGGCACAACATAGAATCAACTATAAGTAATTCCTTAATATTCTTTTGGATTTTAGTATGTTTTGCCTAGTTGTTACACCTAAATAGCTGCATTGTCCATAGTCTTTAATACATAATTTTAGAAGGGCAATACCATTCATGTTTTTATGTAGATTATGCTTTTGTAAGACTGCTTTTATTGCCAACAGAACCCAGAATCTTATGACTTAAATTTGGATACTGCTGCTTTAGAGAACATAGTTTAAATATTAAACAGGTATTTGGAGCGTGTAAGCATGGGACAAACCAGGGAGGAGGGTTCAGGGAGGAAGTAGGGAAGAAGAATGAACATGTTACTTGTTGCAGATGGTTTCATTGTACTGGGACTCTGATTCAGTGGTATTGATGAAACCAAGTCACTCTTTACCACAATAGGAAAACTTTAGTTTTCCCGCTTTATGCAACGACTGTAAGAGGAACCTTGTAACAGCATTATTTGGAGGAAATTCCTGTCCAGTGCATTCACTGGGGATGATGCTGTCTGGTGAGCACAACCTTGTGTCATTTTTATGTAGGTATTTCAAATTTTAGGAAGATCCAGTGCACTTGCAAATTTGTCATTCTACAGGTGTAACTAGCACTGTCTGCCTACTCATTCCAGCTCTGGCAGATGACTATTTTGCCTGTCACCCTGTCTGTGGTGCTGGCAGGGTCCAGATCTGAACCTCTTAAGAAACCAAAATCAGTCTTCAGTTCCCGTTTTCTAATTCTGCATGACTTAATTCATTCAGCACGTTAGAAATACTGTTCCTCATTCCAAATGCATTGGTTACCTGTGCAGCAATCATTGTCAGCATATTTCTGCAGTGGAGTGGTTCAGCATTGGGTAATTGGCATAAATTAAATGGTTTGAGTCACAGTATTGGCCTTTCTGCATACACCCACAGGTCTCTGTTACGTATGTGCAGCTTATGGGAGGTAGATGAATGATAGCAGCACTGCAAACACCCTGCCAGCAAACCAGGAACTTGTACACACTCAGAAAATAAGTATTGGAGCAGAATTTGCATCAAAATAAGAGGAAGTGAAGAGTGTGCAAAAGTATTTGTTTTGTGTGACTACAGGAATCCTCAAGAAATTCTTTCAACCAGGGATTACAGTGAGGAAAACAAAGCAAACGTGTCAGGGGTAGATTTTTGTCTCCTGATGGATGTGTTTATGACTGAGGCACGTGGCTTGATGGCTGCATGGCATTTTCCACATTTACAGATGAGAGCTCTGTACTCTGTCTTAGCTTTGCTGTAGGGCACAGAGTCTGTCGCTTCCCTTTAATTCAACTTCTTCCCGTCTGAAGAAGGGTGTAGTTCAAGCTAAGAGAGTCTGAGAACTTGATTGTGCTCACATATCAAGTATTTAGGCATCAAAGTATTGTGCTTTATGCCTTCACACAACAGCAGCCAGAAAACTGCAAGTGTAGTGAAAAAGGTTGACTTGAAAATCAGGTCCTTGCGTTTTACAAAGTGTTGGCTGAAAGAGGGAAATGGGAGAAGATGCAGAAGATTGTCAGATGAACGATTCCTTTTTGTCTGTTTTAGGCTGTCTTGTGCTGAATGCAAAGTCCATCTCTCTTTTCTGTTGGACCGCCTTTTATTTAAAGAGGCTCTGGCAAGCTTAATGCCTGTTGCAGCCCATGCCTTTGCCTTACCCTGCTATGAGAGGTTATATGGGCCTGTTAAAGGAAAGTGGAGTAGCTTCTAATGAAGGACAAAATGTAGACTTTGGGGGATTTCAGGTTCACCTCTCACAGCTTTGAAGAGCATTTAGGATTTCACCAGTCTTAACCTGCCCTTTGGTGTGCTGGGGAGGCTGGAACTGTGCTTTTCCTGGATCCCAGAGCAGGATCTGTTACACTCACCTGCCTCTTCAAACCTTCCTCTGTCAGTGCAGTGTTGCACTTGGGCTTAACAAGTGAGCTGCATCCTGAGAACAAACTGAGGGGCTTCTGTCTGCGTTAAAGTATCTCCTTGAGTGTCACTGATTAAACATGTAGTATTATTTCTTTTCTTTCATGCCTATAAATCCTCACATAAAATATAATCCCTTTGCTCCCATCAAGAGATAAATGGAATGAGTCTGAGGTTTTTAAAAAGAAACGCATACAAGAGGATCACTTTGGAGTCACAAGGGTTTAGATTTCCTGTTTCACAGATTTTGCTGTTGTCCATCCTCAATCAAAACAGCCAATGGGACACCCACTAATGAGTTTTATTTCTTTTCTCAGTATTTCTGGCTTCTTGTGCTGTCCCGAGGCTTGGTCGGCATTGGTGAAGCAAGTTACTCCACTATTGCACCCACCATCATAGGAGACCTGTTCACCAAGAACACACGGACCCTTATGCTGTCTGTTTTCTACTTTGCAATTCCTCTTGGCAGGTAAGTAAGCTGGCACATATCTTGAGTAGCTAAAGATGATAGTTCTGTCTTTGGTTGGAATGGTTTAGATGGGAAAATATTGTGAGCAGTGACTATCTAGTTGCAGGAATTGGATTCTTTTCCTAGCCCTGTTATTGGTTCACGTGTGACTTTGGGGAATTAGTGGGAAGGATATTTTTTTCTTACAGCAATGGGCTGGAAATGGAATCAAAGTATTTTAGCTGACTTTTTTTAGCATTATTATTATTTTGAATAATGTTATATTGGTTCCGTGAATCATTGCTTCAGTTCATGTGAGGTCTAGGCCTTCTTCAGATGATTTCTTTCAGGTTACTGTCAAATCCAGATCCCTTGAGACACTGAGCTGAGCTTTCAAAAGTAAGCAAATGGGTACCTGCTTCTGTGTGCCAATCTAAATATCAGAGGTTTCAAGAGGAATGTGCTATACAACATGCACAACTTGACATTTTGACTTGAAAAATTAGTTTAATTCAAGCTAAAATTCTTTCCAACCTTGAATTTGGCCAGTCTGATTAAGTTTGGAAAACGCAGCTAAGCCAATCTTAGATGTGTTGATAGTTGCAGTAGCAGTGGCCCGTTCAGTTTGGTGCTGTTGCCACTGAAACAGCAATTAGGAGAAATGGTGAATCCTAGTGTAGGCAACAAGGCTGAAAAGCTGTAATGATCATTCTTAAGATACTCAGTTCTTAAAGCAGAGCAGTGGAGGAAAACCAAGCTCATAGATGTTTGATGAAAGCAAGAGACACTCAGATTTGGAGTAGTTGTTTCCTCTGGCACTTTCTTTCAGTTGAGTTCCCTTATCAGTCCAGTGCAATACCTGATTGTTGGGACAGGAGGGAATCTGTTGTTGTTGTTGTTGTTATTGTTGTTGTTGTTATCATTATTATTATTATTATTATTATTATTGTTGTTGTTGTTGTTGTTGTTGTTATTATAGCTGAGCCTCTATCATGAAGTTGTAGGCAGAGTGGGTTCACATAGTTTCCATACTGAATTCCAGAGATGAACAACAACCTGTGCAAAAGTGTCATTATGGGTTCATTTCCAGCAGGGAAAACATGGGCAGCAGTTTGATCTCACACAACTCAGGGAAAAACTTCTGGTTTAAGGTGGTGAATTTTACAAGTTAGAGCACACATCCCTGAGATAAAACTCACAAACATCCCTTGGCTTTTGAGGACAAAGAGATAGCCAAGTCCTTAACTGGTGAATGGCCCAAGAGGGCCAAGGATGACAGTTATTTAGAATTCAGTGAACTATAGCTAGCACAAAATAAGTATTCATCCTGTTGAGCCTGGTTCTGGAATGGAATTATCTCAATATCCAGCAGAAGTGTGGATCCATGGTTTGATTTTGGGGCTGCTCTGTGTAACAAGACCAGCTTTGGGGTAATTGTAGATGGCAATATCCAAAACTGAGCAAACTATTCAATAAGGGCATATGATGGCTGAATTTTGAAAAAAAAGAACATTTCTATCTGTTCAGTTCACTATGAGAGATATATAGCTACAGTCACCTGGATCTACTCTCTCGTGAACCACCTTTTGTTACCACAGTGTGATTCTTAGCATGTGGGTGAAGGTCCTGGTGCTTCTTTATCTTGGATTTCCAAATTTCAGGTCTGATGTTCTCCAATCAGACTGTCTTCCATTTTCTTCCTGGTTTTTCTCACAGGCTTATGGAAAATGGTCTCTTCATGAATAATTAGTACCAAGTACTATTAAATGGCAAAAAAAAAGAAAAAAGAAATAATGGAATATGGTGTGTCGTTGAAGGGCACTTCTAAACTGAGAGCTCGAACATAAAATTGCCAACTATTCGTATTAGTGCACAGAAAGGCCTGATGTAGGAATTAAATTGGGAAATAAATTCTTTTTGAGGCTTTGTTTCTATTCACTGCAGATTGAAAGGTCAGCTAAAACTTGAGATCAGAGACCAAATTTCCATCAGATCTGAGCATTTTTAGATCAACAGTGCCAGGAAAAGTTACACAGCCACCATCTGCTTCATCTGCCTGTGTTTCTTCTGCAGGAGAAGAGAGCAGAGGACACACAGCTGATTGTGCTTGTTTATCTTGGTTTAAGAACGTTGAGATTGTGGTGCCTTGTTGAAGCTCTGACTCACTCATCTTTGTATTTCTTGCAGTGGCTTGGGATACATCACTGGGTCAAGCGTGAAGCAGGTTGCTGGCGACTGGCACTGGGCATTGCGGGTAAGCCACTCTTAAAACATCTTAATAAGAGTTGCATGGGTAGATCAGTGTTAGGAAGAATTCTGTCACACAATTCCTGTCATTAAATATAGAGGGTAAAGGACTGGAAATGACATCTATGGATATTAAGTGCATAGCAGATGCATTCTCTAAGCAAATGGGAAAGGTATGTGGGTTTGGCACATTGTAGTTGTGTTTTGCCCTGCCTGGGAGCAAGAATTTTCCGATCACTTTATTATCAGGTAACCATGATTTCTTGATGGGATTGGGAAGAAGAGGCATTGGCCTTAAATCAACTCCACAGTCTTCTAGTCCCTTGCTGTCAAGAAACTCTGAGAATGGCTTCCTGCTTTGAGGAAAAAACACTTTGTTCCAGTTTCCGCTTGTTTTTCTGCCCTGAGACAGTCGGTTTCCTTCTATTTTAACCTCTTGGGACCTTGATAAATGTGTTGAAAAGATAATACACTCCAATCACATACACACAAACAGGTCCTGCAGACAAAGATGTCTTGAAAGAGCTGAGAGGAAGTGGCCCAGCAGAACTGTTTTCTGACCTTTGGCAGTGTGGGTGGCATGAGCCGCTGTGAGGTGCATTCCCTGGCTCTGGCATTTGGTGAAGACAATGAATCTCATGAAGTTCAAGCCAACACCATTTATAATGGCAGGTGGTGAAATACATGGGTTCTCACCTCAAGCAAATGTGCCTTTCTGTGACACAGGCCATTCCCTCATTGTCCACCAAGCATGAGCAGAGCCAGGAAAATCACCATGAACAGTTCATCTGCCCATAGGAGAGCAGAGATTCACAGATTCCAGCTGTGAATCTGAAATGAAAAGTTTAATAACTTCCAGCTTCACATCAAGAGGATGGCCACCTCATCCGGTAGCAGAAATACTTCAAGGGTAAAATTAACTTTTAGCAGAGGCAAACTCAAGGAATAAGAAACCTCAAAGCCCCTCCTCCTGTCAGTGGGCTGCAGTGGGGTTGGTATATCGGCACAAGTGTTCCTGTGTTTCTAGCCGTAAACCCCAAATGATTAGTTTGTGCAAAAAAATGCTCACTAGCATCTTTCTCTTCAGATGAAGTTTCCATAGTTATCCTGAGAAATCCAGGCTATCTGAAAGACCCTTTATGGGGTCATGATAAATGACGCATTGACGCATGATTCCCTGACTGTGCAGAATCACAGGAGTCTGACAGGCTGCACACTTTTGTGATGGTTATTTTGGACAGCATTGCTTAGTTCTTGTAGTCAAACAGCACAAGTTGAAACTTCCAGACATCAGTGTAAAGCAGCCTCTGTCCCTGTGGCAATTACTGTGCTCTTGCAAGCTGTGATAGGGATGCCTCCCTCTGTGATCTCCTGTGGTCTCCAAATCCAGGAAAGGTCAGGAATCATCTATACCTCAGTGGGCTGAAGAAGACCAAAGGGCACATTGGGAAGTGGCAGCTTTGTCTCTGGATCTAGCAGTAATGTCAGTGTTTCACTGGAGCACTACTGAGTATCAACAGATATTGTCCTATTGGGGGATTAAGCCTTTAGATAAAAATCAAAGAGACTTTATATTACATGACCCTAGAAGATCCCAGCATTTACATGTGTCTTTACCAGTGTTGTATCTTGTGTTCAAGCATAATAAGGATACATTACCAGGCTTCATTTATCCCTGGATGAGGGATTTTCCTCACTTTCTTCTTGTCTTCGCTTCCCTAGAAGAATTCTGGGTTTCTCATCTTTGGCCATGAAACGCTGCTCTATGAGTAAAGACCATTCTCAGGTTATTATTGGAAGCATATTTATTTTGGAATAGGAATTTATTTGTAAAATAAAATTTATAGAAGAGATGATAGTTTAGTGAAAATCCATGGTCTTATTTTCCTAACAGCTATTTTCCATTCTGGCAGTGGTGGAATTTCAGTGTCAAAACAAGAATCATGTTTGTAGCTTGCAAAACATGGTGGGGTCTTTGTATTTTTGTCTGGTATTTGGGAGACAGGATTGGAAACTGGGAAACCTAACCCTTGAACGTGTTGTTTTCCTATCTTCTAGCCTGAATTTCCAATGTTTCTTGGCCTGCTGTACACTGAGGTGATCTGAGAAAGCTGCCTGGAAATGGGAAGCCATTGTGGGTTAGCTGGAAGAGGAATGCATGTCAAGCAAGGATTTTCAAAGCCAGCATGCTCTCTGCCTCCAGAAATCTTTCACCTGACTCCATAGCCTTTAAAAGGCTCCTGCACTCTCCCAGAATCTAGTTGGTCTCTTAGCCCAGCTGGGAGTAGGTTTCCAAAGAGGCAAACATCACTGAAGAACTGTATTTAGCTGAATCTTGGTACTTCAGTGACACAAAGAAATGGACTGCCTTAATCAGAGTGTTCTCAAAGCTGCATGCTTCCAGAGTGAGATAAGAGAGTCCAGGGAATGACAGGGAGGAAGGAAAGGAGCAGATGCGTCAGGTGCTCACAGATTCAGGCTAGCTGTAAAGAATCCAGTCACTAAATGAAACTAATGTAATCTGCTTCTTACTGACTTTGTCAAAGCAAACCCTCCTGACTTCTGTGCTAATTCCCTGATCCTTTCTTGCAGGTATCTCCGCTCCTGGGAATGATAACAGGAACACTCATCTTGATATTTGTACCTGCTGCTAAAAGAGGAAATGTTGAACAACTTGGAGGACAGCTGAAGGCTCGGACCTCGTGGCTGAGAGACATGAAAGCTCTGATTAGAAAGTAAGAGCACTCCCATAAAAAGCATGCTTTGCCTCTAGTGCTTAATTGGAACATCCCATGACCCATATTACTTAGCACTGTGAGACTGGAAAGTGGCAATACAGAGCTGCAGGGAGCTTAGTCTGTGGACCTAGGAAAGAAAATCAGTTACATTCTCACGAGGTATCAACTGCAATGACAGTGATGGAGTCCAACTTTTGCTCTAACTTTTCCAAGATTAAGATCTAAGAGTCTGCTTTGTTTGGCTCATACTTCAGTCAAATCAAAGCTTTTGAAGTGTAGAAATTGCTGTGTTAGTCCATTAATTGTTGTCTCACTGTTGTTCAGATGCTTAGATCCTTTTTCTTCCTTGAAAGAGTGACTTTGCTGAGGGGGAAAAAGAGGGTTAAGTGCTAGAGCCATTTAAGAGGAGAAAATACACAAAAGCTTACACTAATAGCAAGTTTAAATACGTAGGTTTATACAACCACGTGTGACTAAATGCATGAGCACTGAATGTGCTTGGGTGCTTGTATATGTGCATAAAATATTGCATGCTCTCAAGTGTTTAAGTAGCTTACTTGTATCCAGAAAGCTTGCCTGTGAGTGTGCTAAAAATTGCCCTTAAAAATTCAGTGTTACATTGGAATTCTGATGGGAAACTTGTGGTGTCCTTCATTTTTAGAATGCCTTCCTGGTGTTGTCATTCAGTATCAAAGGACTATGAAAAATGATGATGGTTAATTTATCACTATTTTTATATTACTTATTTTGGTGGTTTATTCAAGTAGTCATATGGTGGTATGAATAGTGAGTGAGAAGTGAAACTGGTCATCCAGGTAAACAGGTGATACTACAGTGAAAACCCTGCGATTAACACATCCTGTCTTAGTGGCCAAGTACTGATTGTCTTCTGAAATGGTGCCATGAAACAATGGTCTCTATGAAGCACCTCTGAAGTACATTATTATCAATGGAGCATCACATATGAAGAAATATTCCATGCCTCTTATTCTCCAATATTTTGTAGCTTGTATCATCTCTGCCCCTTGGCAAAGGGAGGTGGCCACTATGGGGGAACACTGTGTTTTGTCACTGAAGCACTGGCTCTTGTTGTGAGGCTCCTGCTTTTTCACTTCTCCTAAACCTTCTCTTGATTTTGCCTCTTGTGCCTCCACAGCCGCAGCTATGTGTTCTCCTCATTGGCCACCTCAGCTGTGTCCTTTGCCACAGGGGCACTTGGCATGTGGATCCCTCTTTACCTTCACAGAGCACAGGTGGTGCAGAAGACAGCAGAGACCTGCAGCTCACAGGCCTGTGGCACCAAAGATAGGTGAGATTCATACTCCACTGCTTTAAAAGGGGGAAAAGGGGTTGAGGGCTTATTTACCACAGGAAACAGGCAAGTCCCATGGAGTCAGGTTACTAGAATGTCTGTAATTTCCTCTAGGTCTTTGAAACAATGATAGGAAATGCTGGGATTGTAAACGAGGTTTTATTTCTCTTCTTCATTGCATGAAGTCAAACCAAGGGAGAAGCAATGACCTCAGCTCTGCCTTAGTTCCCAGGCTGTGGTGCAGTAGTTGAAAAGAGACTTTTGTCTTTGCTTTAGAGGATGTTTGGAGAGAAGAATTTGGTTTCTTAAGACCCATACTTATCTGTGATAGCAGCAAAACAAGCTGGCAGGTTGGGTAGCCACAATGATGGCTACAATTCAGAGGTTGGACTGGTTCCCCTAAAGGCTGCAGGAACTAACCCTGACGACTTTTCTTTCTGTGTGAGGGAGGACTTGACTGTTTCACTGTTCTGTATGCTACTTTGTGTGCTGAGTTTGCTGAAGGTGGAGCAGAGATCCAGGACACTTTGCTCTGGAGTGCTTGATGTTATACAGTAGTTTGGTTTTTCAATCCCAGTTATATAAAATCACTTGCAACACAAAGCTATGAAAAGTAATTCATTGTTTAGTGCTTTATTGTAATGGCACAAAACATAAAATGCTAAAAAAACACTTCTCCAGGTGAATGCAGATTGAAATATGTTAGCTTTTTTTTTCCAGCTTGTGAAGGAAAAATCACATTAGGCACAGTCTAGCTCTAGCTGACACAGTCCCATCTCAAGTAAAGCAGTGGTTTGGAGTACCATTAACTTGCAGTGTCCAGTGGGCAGCCTGAGGCTGTTCTGCAAACCTGCAGTGAGCAGAAAATACAGCTCCAGTCTAGCTGCCCATCTGCTGTTTACAAGGAGAAGTTTTCCACTCCTTGGTGACGCTTGTGTTTTGAGCTGCCCTGAAGCCACTGTAATGTAGTTGCCAAAGACTCTGTAATTCAAGTACTGCACATACAATACAGAGAATCCTTGACAACTCCTGGCTTTTTACATTTAAATTAACACTTTTCAAATGTGCACGCTAACAGCAAAAGACTTCTTTGAAGTGGTCTGAAAAGGAGCTAGGAAGTCTGAGTACACTGAAGGTCACTGGTATTTAGAGTCTTGTTAGGTTTCCTTTCCCTTAAGCTTCCTAGTGCCTGTTCTGTCCATGATTTCCTCTCACATGATCAATGTGTGGGTTATTACTTAGCTTCGTGCACACATAATTAGCTGTACAATGCACTTTATAGGAAGCTCAGTTCCACACAGAGAAGCAGTATGAGCCCTTTGCACCTCTTTGCATGTTGATCAACGCCTGTGTACGAGGGTGAATTTCATATGCTGTGTTTTC
>NW_009921307.1:80998-93018 GCF_000696875.1 Nestor notabilis | reverse complement strand
GAAAGAGTGCTAAACTCACAAGCACTCAGCAGGGGATCTCATTTGTTTCAGTTTAAATTCACAAAGCCAATGTGCAGATTTCCATTCGTCACTTTACCCTAATAATTTGTTCAAAGATCATGCCCATTTTGGGGAAAAAACTCAAAAAATAACCCCCAACTGTCTCTCTTGTTTTTCTGTTTTCAATAGCTTGATCTTCGGCGCAATCACATGCTTCACTGGGTTCCTGGGTGTAATCACAGGGGCAGGGGCAACCAAATGGTGCCGGTTAAAAACCCAGCGAGCTGATCCTCTTGTCTGTGCTGTTGGCATGCTAGGATCAGCCATCTTCATCTGTCTGATCTTCGTGGCTGCCAAGAGCAGCATTGTGGGAGCCTATGTAAGTATAATCCTTTCCATATGCCAGTCTCACTCACTCTCTCTACAGAACTCCTTAGAAGACTCTGTGCTTTGTCCCTTGCAGGTCTTGTTTTTTCCCTTCTGAATGTCCTTCGTTTTGCCCCTTGGAATTTTGGTGCTATCTAGATGTGCCTGGAAGAAAAATGGTATCTCAACTGCTTATCCCTGCTTGCTACCTGTCATCAGAGTCAGAGCTGGGGTTTTAGTGCATGCATGGAAACCTACAGTTCCCTGCCTTTGGATTGTCCTATCTATCCCTCTATCCACCCCTCTATTGCTCTTGCCTAATGTTTTGGTACAGGAAAATTGTCTGCTTCACTTACGATGAGGGTATAGTAGCTGGTCTGGTACAAAATTATAATTACAGTATAATTTGTCTGTGGGCATGCTTTTGGCTACCTATAAGTACCATTAATTTCCATAACTAGCTTGCTGCAGACCAATATTAATTACCATGTAATTTCAGTTTGTTGCTATCTGTATTACCATGGCACCTGAAAGTCCTAGTCCATAGCCCAGGAACTCACAATACTTGGAGCTTCACAGATGCAGATCGAGTGTTTTTAATCAAAGTATGTAAAAAGACATCTGATAGATCCAGACAAATGGACTGAAGGGAAAAGGAAAACCTCAAGTATAATGATCTAGCCTCAGGCTAGAAGCTTGCTTTCAGTAGAGTAGAAACTCAGTACACTGAACAGGTTCCAGGTTCCCCTTAAATGTAATAGAGAGAAGCCTGGGACCTGGGAGGAGTTTTTGAAGGAAAGCATGAGATGGTTGGAGTAGTAGGATAATTTCTGAAAGCCCACCCTTGTTTTCTACACAAGCTGGACACACCACCCAGCAAGGAGAATTCATTCACATGTAACCAACCCATCTACTGTGGATCCTTGTTTCTCTGTATTTCTAGCGCTAGCCTAGACATGGTTATTTTCTGAGTATTTCAATAGCTGTCATGGGGCAACACAAGAAGAAAGACTGAGAGTTTAAAAACATTAAGACAGAACCAATACAAATGCCTACTCTGGCTACCTTGAAAATGTCAGAAGGAGATTCTGTCCTCTGGTTTGTGGCATGGTGCAAGACTAACCTTTGATTCAGCAGAAAAATTATCACCTCAGACAATCTGCAAGAGTGTCTTACTGGCTGGGGAAGCATTAGCCCTCCTTTCATTGTCAGTCATCTCTAAGGGCAGAGACCTGTCACATCCCTCCACCTCTGTGCAGACAAACCTGTGATTTTCTCCTTTCTCAGACCTCATGATGGACATGTTCATTTGTGCTGTTTAGTCTCTTTATGCAGAATATCCACCCTTTCTAAGCTGGAAATACTGTTCTCAAAAATTTTGCAACACAAGTGATTGTCTTATTTTCATCTTTTTTTTCTTATTTTAATAGCCATGTGACTATTCTGCATTGTTCAAATATATAAATATAGATCGTATTATTAACCAATCTTAGAAACAATTTATTTTGTTATCCATGAGCAGTAAATCTAATAAAGAGTTAGTGATTTGCAAAGGAAGTTACAGCTGCATATAGAGGAGGTATGAGGAACATAAGACTGTTCGCTGATGCTGTTAGGCTGAAACATTATTTGTTGCAGGTAACATGGCCTCTTTGTAGCTCTAAATGTGCTCTCTCTGCTGCTGGAAGTCTGCTGCACAGAAAGGAGATTAAGAGTCTCATTAGTGTGCCAACTGGGAAATCAGAGCTCTGAACTCTATTTATGGATTCTACACATGACAGTAGACAAGACATCTAACTTTGGTTTGCCTCTGCAAAACTGAGGATTCTTGAATTACAAAGGGTCAGAGTAGCTTAGATCATTAATGTTTCTAAATAACCTGGAGTTAGATGATCTGTGACCGAGCCATCCACTATAATATAAGCAAAAAACAATGACACAACACCTGTTGCTGTTTAGTGTTACAGGTACTAACCCAGCTGTGAAAACAGGTCTATGTTGGAGTTACTGATGTCTCATAACAGCAGGTATTATCCTGGTGGTGCTATGTATCAGTTGAACTGACTTTTCAAGGCACGTTTCAAATGCAAGCTCTTGTTTTTCCATGTCATTCAATGCTATTCCAAACTTATAGACTTCCAGAATGTTTAAGTCCCTTGTATTTTACTAGGAGACTTGCAAGGTTGCATGGTGTAGCAGTTTTTCATTACTCTATTTTAATTCTTATTGGTCCAAAATGAAGGAGACTGTTCTCTGATTCTGGAACATCTAGATATGGAGGATAGTATATAATGGGCTGGATTACCTTCCTTAGCTCAAAATCCATGATCATACCTTGTTCTGGAAAGAATACAGTAAAACTTAAGGGGTTTCTCATCTCAGTCTACTTGACAGCTGTGTCCTGGCTTTCATCCTGAAACAGAATCCTTGAGTTCTGTATGACTGTGAAAGGCAAGAGCAATGTTCAGGTCTGTTCCACATGGTGGGATTTGCAGGCCTTCTGTCTTGTGACTGTCCTTAGACTTCTGTCATTAATCACACCATGCTAAAATTGAAGGTTTATTGGGTTTGGACCCCTCACTGGCTCAAAGCCTTAAAATTATCACTTCCAAGCATTTAGATGGGTCCCCGTGAAATGGTGTGTTCTCACACTGAGCTGTGGTGGCCACCAGGTCACCATCTCCCTCCCTGCTTAACAGTTGAGAGTTTTTGTCAACTGCCTGCTCTCTTCCTCCCTTGAACACGAGTGCTTCTCCCCAACTCAGTCCTGTCTTGCAGGTGGGTTTGGTCCCTGAGGGCAGCTGTTATTCCAGTTCTGCAGCAGCCACTCCTACCTGGAGCAGGTAGACGGACTTCTATTTTCTATCCAGTCTTTTTATACTCATCCAGTACATTACTGGCAGTGATAGAAATGGCTGGAAACATGGAATAAAACAGCATTCTGTATCACTGATCTGCCCAGACACTTGTATTTCTCTCTTTTGCTGTCGTGCTTGGCTGTATAGTGCAGTCAGTTCTTACTCTGTTTCCCATGCAGCATGTGGATTAGTGTGTTGTAGTTCAGCTCTTTACAACAGCAATTTGCATATCTTTAGGTCCCAGTCTTTCTGAAGTGTGTACTCTTTGAAATGTTGGTTTTCAAACCTGTCTCTTGAAACCCGTTAGCTGTATGGCATCACTGTATCACACTACTCAGATATTTCAATAGCAGATTTTACACTAGCTTAAATCTCCAAATGACTGGAGAGAGGTGCTTTGCTTTCCCTTCCTTTTGACACTGTTCCAAGTTCCTGTTGTACCTCAATTTCAGCATCTGTTTCAATTCCTCAAAGACACTTTATGATCTTGCAGTAACAGCAAATCCCAGGGTAAAGCCTTGCCATAGAACTTTCACTGCATCTCAGTCTCAACTCCGGGGACTTTCTGTTGACATGGTGTTGGCGACTTACGTTCCTCTGAGGCATTGATATTGTCCAGCACTGAGGTGGAGTTAGACTTGCCTCAAATTCAAGAGCACATGTGGGTGTCTTACGTACCATTTCAGAGAGAAATACAAATATTGAAGATGTAGACAGATAAGCACTTTGCAAATAGCCATGGAAGTTTATAACCTGCTTAGATCTTGCTATGAAGGCTGCTGGTGTGACCCCTCTGAAACCTACTTTATCATTTGGAGGAATTAGAATTTGCTAACTGATCACATAGTCAGGAAGACTTGAGGGGGTAATAACTTCTGTCAGCTCATCACAGATGAGCGACTGGACACATAATGGAGACGGTGAGATATTATACAACACAGCTGGATTTGGAAGAGGAGGTATCTGGAGAGCTGAAATCTCAGTGTAAAATAAGGCTTCTAAAAGTGCGTGAGGAGTCAAAGCTGTGACCATTTCAGGAGCTACGGATCTGTTCTGGAGGCTGCCCTATTTGCAGTAAGGATCCCTAGGGTCTCTCATCAGCAGAAGTGCCACGTATCCTCAAATGCCCTTTGCAGCAGATGAACTCATTTGTATCAATTCCCATTAGCAGCTGAAGGACAGACTTTTAAAAATGTATCTTTTGTCCTACTTTTTGATCTTCGTTTTGCTCCTCTTTTCCTTTTACCAGTACCCACACATTAATCGTGTGCCATGGAAGCGTGTCGGGTGAAACACACATTCCACAATTCTAAACTGGTGTGCTCTGAAGCAGGTAGCATTCCAATGATTTATTTACAGGACTTGTGCTGAATCCCTGCAGAAGGGAGCAAGTTCTACTCACTGTGTGTAACAATTCATGTGTCTTACGTGTATGTAATTCATATAACCTTAAGGCATGCAGTTGCCTGTTTGCAGCACTGTAGGAACAGGCAGGGCATGTCGCTGCATTCAGAAGTGTGATTACATCTTTCCTAAGCTCAATTTAATCTATCCAGCCACAGAACCCCAGCAATAGGAGCTGCAAAGTTGTAGTAGGATGGATTTCAGAGCAGGTCCTGAGAGCCCACCCGAGGCTCTGATATGCCCTTGCTACGTGACACGTGGTTTCAACTCCTGTCAGCATCTTGATGCATTGGAACTGTGTTTCTTAGCTTGGCAGTTGTCATTTCCAGTGAGAGCCAAGTTCAAGGCAGACCAGTGGGCAGTGGGAAAATGGGAAGAGGAGATTTCCTATCTGACCAGCTGGGCTGTGATGACTGGCTCATACACCATCATGGAGGAAGCAGATCCAGTCACAAAAAGAGGGGATAGAGAGGGAGAATGTATGGGAAACAAAGACAGTTTTAGAAACAAATAGAGGAAGCTTTTTGTAGGTCAATACATAAGACCTACTAAATAGACCAAACTATTCCTGGCAGTGACATGATGGTCTGAGGGGTTTAAGCAATCTCAGCTGGTGTGTGGGAAAGACAGTTTTGGTGGTCACGCAGTGTCATAGCTGCCATTCTTGCAGTTCCTCCTCCATCTCCACAGACTCAAGAGTTACATTTCACTGTAAGACACTGATGTTGCAAAACCCATATTTAGGTCCTGTCTTGATTGTGCATAGATATTATTAATGAACTACTTGAGTCGTTATAGTGCCTAGACCTATGTCCCCCTCGAAAAGGACAGCAACGTACTATCAGGAGGGAAGGGATCTCATACTTATTGGGTGGTGAACCTCATGTGGTTTGCTACGGAGCCAAACACATAACTTGATTTGTCGTGATGTAAATGACTGTGTTTGAGGGGGGGGGTTGTGGCCTTCTAACTGTTTTTTTGGAACAGAATGATGGAAGTATGGAAGCCTGGGGCTGTCTCCTCTCGTTGGCTTCTCATGTTCTTCTGTAAGCAAATGTGTCAGGTTTTTGTTTAGCTGCTCTATAGATCATAACAGTTTACACTAAGGAAGTTGCAGGCCAACCCTCTAGAGCTCTGACAAAGTCTATGGTTTTCTAATATTCAGGATAAACCACAACAGTAACAAATATATTGTGTAGGTTTGAGACAAATAAGCAACAAAGGAAAGTTTGTGACAGGTTACTTTTCCTTTGAATGTCAAGTGAATAAATCTTCTCCTTTTTGTGTGTTTTGTTACAACAGATTTGCATTTTTATCGGAGAAACTCTTCTGTTTTCAAACTGGGCTATCACAGCAGACATACTAATGGTGAGTGTACGCTGGAACAGCATCTTTGTCTTCTGGGGGCCAGAGCAGTTTGTTGGCTTGCAAGAACAACCTGAACTTCACCATTTCTTCCAAATGCCTTCTTCATCCTATCCTATTTTTATTTTCTTTTTACTTGCTGAAAAGGAAAGTGACAGTGAAAGAGAGAAAGAAAAAAAAGCTGTTTCTTATCCTTAGTTCTGAGCACCAGGGAGAGAAGATGTCCAGAAAGGTCAGCGTTACTGAATTAGAATAGCTTCCCCAGATTCTAAGTATTTGTGCAAATCCCCACATGCAAAGAATGGGCCAGCATTTCCTAATGGTCAGCATATTAGTGGATTTTGTTATCAATAACTCAGCTTTGTTCTGCAATAGGAAATCCTTCCCTCCCTCCCTCCTCTGACCACAAAGGCAGGCATCTACCTCTCTCTTTGGCTTAACTCCAGCCAACCTACCATTCAACACATACACAATAGAAAACCACCTCTGGGAGAGGAGAGAGGAAAAGAAAGTATAAAGAATTTTTTGACTGTGTCCACTTTGTCCAAGAGGAAGCTGTCAGGGACTTTTTACCCCATGTCCTTCATTTTCCATTCTTTTTCCACCACAGAGCTTTTTAAGTCTTTCAAATCAGCAAGCTGACCTCAGCAGCTAGATTTTCATATGAAATAGTCTGGAGCCTATCAAACAGACTCTGTTGAAATCCCATTGTGAAGGAGGTGTTGCTTATTGTATGAAAAAGAAAGAAACTAAGGCACAGAACCATTACAGGACTTGCCCAAGGTCTTTTGACAGCTTGTTGACAGAACTAAAAATATAATCAGTCTGGCATCAACAGAAAACTCCCTTGACTTGTATTTGTTGCTTATGCAAACATCAGTGAGAAAACAATCTGCCTCAGTATTCCTGGATGCAAAGATAATGGTGTTGATTTATTGATTCAGCAGAGAACTTCAAGCTTCTGCTTAAGTTCTGTTGATGATTCATGTTCAAGTTTGTGCTTATGTTTTAAGGTAGCTCTGTAGTTGCCATAACTGCATTGCCTGATGAACTTTCAATCTCTAGCTCATTTGTGCAGAGAACACTTTGGGAGACCGGGTTGTTAATTCTGCTTCTCTCAGATGTGAATAAAGCACAGAGAAACAAAGTTCATCAGTGTACTAGAGTTGCATTAAATAGCTTTTAATTACCAGGGTTTGTTCCTCCTACCAGTTCAGCTGTAGTGTGACAGAGCTCTGAATGGGTGGTTACTCTGTACTTAGGTGGGTTTTGCAGCTTGTGCTGAGTTCAAGGCTGCTCATGAGGTGGTATCTCAACACATAGATGTGCAGTCTACAGACAGCTGTGTTGAGGAAGAACTTGTGGTACAATAGTTGTAGTTGCTTGTTCCTGTCTCCTACCAGAGCTTCTTGTCACATCCTACCTTTGACTGTGATGTTCCCAGGAGCTCTACCAACTCTCCCTGGTCAGGATTAGCTGATGGGCTTAAATAGCAGGTCTTTTATATCCTCACAAGCATTGGCTGAAGTAGGTAAGGGCTTGGCCGTGGAGCACATCTGCAATCCTCCAGCAGTGGCTCTCAAAGTCATCTCTGCTGCCAACATAGCACAGCTGGAGGGAGGGTACCCACTGGATGTGCTCAAGGTCCTCCAGAAGATCTGTGCCAGAGAGAGAGCTGAAACTTGACCTACATGGTCTCAAGCTAAGCCCAAAAGGCATTTTTCAACCAACCGTCCTAAGGATGCCATCACTGTCCCATTTTAATTACTGAGATTTTCTGTGTTGATTTCAATGCGACTTCAGTACCCTGTAGCTTTTTATAGGGTTTGCCATCTGTCTCACCAGCATCCTATAGAGAGTTGCATTTTGTAGGGATGCAGTTATTTATGTTGCTTTAGTTCAAAAGAATTGGAAGATTGGAAATAACTGGAAATAATCTCTTAGTTCCAATTTCCAAAACATGGGAAAGAAACTAAAACCATGTTAAAAATTTGATTTTGGCAACTGATGCTAACACTTAAGCTTGTCTGTTAGGAAAATGAACTGAGTGTCATATATAATGCCCAGCTTAATGCATTATCAGCATGAGCAGACCTGTAAAAGTGCTGTATAAATACTTGCAAACATCCACTTAGGTCAGTGCAAGCCTGTAAACAGATGGTCTGAAGTGCGTTCCTGTTACACAAGGGGTTTGAGAGGATGTTTAGTCAGGCAATAGGTGAGAGGCAGGGCTATAACCATGTTTGACAGGCAGCTTTGTAAGAAGTCCTAGCCAGAGAAAGGTGTGGATATGCTTTAGCAAGATGTACTTTTAATGTTTGGCAAATTAATTTATACTGATTACTATTTATTTGGTGTAATCAGAAGGGTGTCTGGTTTTGCCTGAGGCTGGTAAGGAGTTTAAAAGCATTATTAGCCTAAGCTTAACAACACTTTTATCCTATACATAAATATTATGCTGTTTTCATGGATAAAAAGCTCTCAGTGCTGGCTGAACACTGCTCCTACTTACTGCGTTATGCCAGAAGTGAGGCTTTTTGGATACTGCATCTCAAATGATTTATCAGAGCTCTCCCAAGATTTACAGATCTCATGACTGCTTAAGAACCCTAATGGGCAAGTTGGTAAGCATCTTGAGAGGTTTTGCAACTTGAATTTCCTTGGCAAAGCAAGGATGATCGCTTATTATCTTCACAATTAATTGTTGGCTCTTCCTACCTTTGTGCTTCCATTGCATCTACTGTTCTTGCCAGTGCAATGGTCAGTGTGCAGCTCCTCAAACTGTCTGCAGGAGAAGGTGCTGACTGTTTGATAAGCTGTCAGCACTGCAGAATGTTCTGCACTGCCTCAGATCTTAAAAGGTTGGTATTTGTTCCAAATGCAAATTTGTACAAAACAGGCCTTATTCCCCTGAGTACAACTCTCCATATCTCCTCCCAGGCACATGCTCAGATGGTGCTTAGGGAAGGGGGGGATGTTTCTTATGGAGCATGCTAATTATGAAACAGATTTTATCTGCCATCTTTGCAAATTGGCCTTAAAATTACCAGAACCCCAAAGTAGCATTAAAACTGCCTTGTAACAGTAGTAATTAATGAGCTTCAGTGCAGCCAGCAACATTCTGAGGCATGCTGAGGGCTTGGGACTTTGTGGAATCTGGTCCTAATAGTGGGGTTTTTTGCCTCCATAGCACATCCCAAAACTAAAGATGATGAGCAGAGCCTTGGTGGCATTTCTTTGTAAGAGTCAGATCACAATAATCTTGGGTCTTTGCCATCCTCCAGCTTATGCAAGTCCTGACAGTCATGGAAAAATGACTGCATATTTGTGTATGGACTAAGTATCTTCTTTAAATGGTCAGGAGCTGCCATGGAGGAGATGCTTTAATGCTGTAGAGTCAAAGTCTTCTTTTGGGCTGAGTTTTCCCTGATTACTTTCCCTATAAATAAACAACGGTTATTCATGTAGTGTCAAATACTGCCCTATTTTTACAGCCAAAGATAAATGGCATTTCCACAGGTTCTCATTGTTGCTTCTCTCCATGTGCCTCCACACACCAGTAATCTGAGTGCTGTGGTGTGGATTTTAAGGCAGGGGGAGGGATGCCTTTGAGTGAGCGTTCACAGACTTCTTCAAACACCCGGGAAGAATAGGCCAAGTTGTGTCTCTCAGTTCTTATGTGGGCCAAGGGTTTGCAGGTAGATGTGTGCTGTTCCACGCTGGGCTGTGGTTTGGAGACCAGGTCAGCCTCCTTTGACTTCCTTTAAAAGTTTCTTTGTAGACAGCATCTGCCTAGCTTGAGTGAAGGGTCTCTCTCAGGCTGGTTTCTCTGGACCACAGCCTTTGCCTTTTCTGAACAGTGGCTACAACAAGGACACCCAGACTGTTTCCAGGCTCTGATAGTGGCTTGACTGGGATTAGCATGTGTTTTCTTTGCCTTTGGTGCTGAAAGAGGCCAGTTTGCATTGTCCTGAAGGTTACTGTCTGATGCAGAAAGGGTAGAAAAGTGTTTTATAGAGTAGAGTTTAGAAATAAACATCTTAAAATGGTTTGTGTTGGAAAGGACCTTAAAGGTCATCCAGTTCCAACTCCCTGCCGTGGGCAGGGACACCTTCCACTAGAGCAGGTTGCTCCAAGCCCCTGTGTCCAACCTGGCCTCAAACACTGACAGGGATGGGGCAGCCACAGCTTCTCTGGGCACCCTGTGCCAGCGCCTCAACACCCTCACAGGGAAGAGCTTCTGAGTAAGAGCTCATCTCAGTCTTCCCTTTGGCAGGTCAAAGCCATTCCCATTGTCTTGTCCCTATAGGTCCTGTAAAAAACAGAACTTACCTCTTCGGCATGTGGCCTTCGATGGAAGAGTGATCTCTCCTTGGCTTTCCTGGTTAACTTATTTCAGACCAACTCATTCTGCTCGTTTCATTACAGGAAGGGGATGTCAGCAGTAAACCATGGCATTTCCAAACCTCTGTTTACAGAACAGAGGTTTGCTAAAGCTGCTTGGTCAGCCTCCCTGCTCATCCTCTGTGCTGTCTGCCCCTGAACTTGGAGTCAGAGATGAGCCAGGACAATCCCATAGACTTCCTCCTCAGCTGCTGCTGCTCTTCCACCTCCAGATTCTGTGGGATATTCAAACCAGGCCATGTATGATTTGAATTTAGGTCTATTTTAGTATCAAAATGCCCACTGAGAGCTGTAATTTACTGCTCTCTTCCTAGAACAGTAGATAGTGTTTGCTACCAACTACTTCCTCTCCATCAGAATAAAACGCTTTTTAAGCAGGGATAGGGTGGGTATTTTTTTGTGTTTTGGAGATGCTGTTTTCAGCCTTTTTATAGTTTCCAGTATCTTTTTAGAAGGGGAGGAAATATCTCATGTTCATTTGCTTGCTTGTTTTTGGGTTAGGGAGGTGTTTGTAACTTGAATTCCAGACTAAGTTGACTAAGTTTTGGCACTTTATAGTGCCAAACCAATCAGTGCTTTCGACCATCAATAACTTCTTTAACTAGGCACACTGAAATCTTGCTGCAGATTGTATTCATACTTGCAAACCTGTGTGTCTGCTTAATACAGATAGACGTGCAGAATTATGGCTAATATATGTGTGTGTATTCATGTGTATAAATATGCACACACATATATGATGCCGGTGTCATTCAGATTTCTTTCTCCAACTGGTACCAATTCACTAGCACTCCCTGCAAATTGTAAGTTTTTAATAAATTTACCTTTTCCTTTATTATTTTGCTAAGAAAATTGATAGAATGTAGAACCAAGCTTTCTTCTCCAGATTTGTTAACATAAACTGTATAGAAATTTAACTATTTTAAGATTAAAATCCTGTTTCACAGATATTCACAACTCTGAACTCTTGAATTAGGTAGAATTTCCCTTTATCCTCTCAGATGCCCTTCTCAAACAGCTCTTGCAATATACTTCTCCACTGCATCTGTGTGAGCTGGGGCCGGATGGGAAGAACAACAGTAACTCATTCTTGATTTTACTTTACTTTCATTTTCTTCTGTCTAATCTATCCAGGTTGCACCCATTACCCTGCATCTTTGGGGAATGGTAATGAATTGTGTGGCTCTTCTGCTGTTTCACAGTGTGACCTTCAGTACTTTTCTGTGTCTCTAATGAAGTCTAGACCTTATTTTCCCCTCGGGATTTCTGTAAGCCTTCAAATCTCTTTTGAGCGCCTGGATGCCAAAGGAGGACAGTGTCTAACATCCGCAGCCAGGTGACTCCTCTGGTTCTGATCATCTTTTCCTCGCCTGTTGCACAACAGGAGTTTAACAGGGTACCCATTTAATATGTGGCATCAAAGTGCATTAGCAGTGTGTGTTTGCAGCTTTGTCAAACCAGTAATGAAAGAACTGGCAGGTCATTCTGCAAGCACATGGTAAAACCCTAAGGAAAAGCATTTAATCTAATTTTACCCATCATTCGTAATTGCCTCTGCTTGGAGGCATGATCATTCTAAACAGGCATCAGTTCTCTTCTAGTCTGGATTTTCTCAACACTCTT
>NW_009921307.1:65441-80967 GCF_000696875.1 Nestor notabilis | reverse complement strand
CATGGCTTTTTTAATCTCTTTCCCTAAATGAAAGTGTTGAAGCATTGAAACAATGCTTCAGCTCCTGTGCCCTGAGATACACTGCTCTTGAGCTGTGAGTTCTCCCTACCTTGGTCAGCCAGGGTAAATGGATCTCCATGTATCTCTAGCTGGGGATATGCCAGTCCTGAAATGTCACATTTGATTAATAAATGACTTCAGGAAAGGATGGCAAGAACGAGTCGAAGTCTGGCAAGGTTAAAGAAAGATGAGAGGTGGCCCATCAGAGTGAAAGTGGACAAGTAAAAGGGATCATGGTCTACAAATAGCTAAACCAGAGTAATTTCTGGCAGGGGAGATGGCTCTTCAGAGCAACAGGAAAAGGCATAACAAGATTCAGTGCTTTCAAGTGGCAACAAAGTTCACTTGGATTTAGAGACCTATTGAATTCCTCATTACTTGCAGCCTTTAAATCAAGACAGGATCATTTTGTAAACCTGGATATGCGGACTTGATGCAGATATCCTTAGCCAGCTTCTTTCTCAAGTTTTATACAGGAGACAATTATTTTTTTCTGCTCCTAAATGTGTGTTATAAAATCAAGGTCATTCCACAGGACAGGAGGTTGCTGGGTTTTCTTTTCTTTGTAAATCTCTCATCCCCTTCCATGGTTAGGGCTCTGTTTTCTGTGAGCTGTAGTCCCTTAGTAGGGAAATAACTTGTGTTTTCCACTGATCCTGTGTAGTCAGACTGATTCTGCATGACTTGGCCAAGGGAATCATGTCCTGCTGGAATGGAGACCAAATTACGGTATCTTGGCTATGGAAATTTTCCTCATGTGTCTTTGTCACCTTCCACAAGTGGAACTGCAGAGTTTTGAGAATGAAGTGGCTAGAGATGGAGTGGGAGGGGAGGATGTGAATTTCATACTGATGTGTATGCTCTAAGAAACAAAATGATCTCTTTATTATGAAAAACACCACAATATCACAAGTTACAGCAAAGCCCTCTTTTGGAAGGCTGGTGGTGCTGAGCAAGTTACATGCTGCAGGCAACCTCAGACTTCACTCTCCCCATCAGCCAAGCAAAACAGAGGCTGAGAAGCAACAGCAAAGTGTCTTGTGATCAAAGCTGTTGGTCAGACTCCTGCATTCAGTGCTGCTGAGAGGAGTGCAGACCAGGCAGAGCTTCCTCCCCTCAGCACCAGCCATCAGGAGTGTTAGGAAGCTAAGAAGTGTAGCTCAGCTCCCCACTGCTTGAGCCACCCATGGACTGGATAGTGCCTGCATCTGCCACCAACATCTGCAGGAGCTTGTTTACTTTGTCCTGACCTAGGTATAAACTGAGCAACACAAGACAGTTGGACAGGTTCTTACTTCAGTTTCCTTATGTATTTGTTTTTCTTTCCTCTTTGCAGTATGTGGTCATTCCAACACGCCGTGCAACCGCAGTGGCCTTGCAGAGTTTCACTTCACACCTCCTGGGAGATGCTGGCAGTCCTTATCTGATTGGATTTGTAAGTGCTCACAGCAGGTTCTGGCAGGGTTGTTTGCCCATGTTTGGTTTTGTTTACTAACTGCTTATCTAAAATGCCAAGTTAAACCCTGCCGGGGAAGGCAGGCCTGTGTTTACCAGCACAATGGGAAGTGGTGCAGTGAAGTGCAACTTTTATACATGTTTGTGTTGTTGATGGACTACAGTTTAAACCTGGAAGGACCACATAGGCACAAGAAGTGAGCTTCTAAATTTTTTTAGCCTAGGACATTTGTAAAGGTTATAGACAGCTCTGCAAAGGGAGAGTGGTTGCTTCTGTGGTGTGGACAGAGGTCCATTAGAAATCAGATTGAAACACTCTCATGTGTGTATGTGTGTGTTTAACTCTTTCATCTGGTCTCATAAGCCAAATATCTGTTTATGGGTAGCAATATGCAGCTGATCTGACCTGCTGATATTTTGAACATGTTTTGTATGATAAGAAATGATGGTGTAAATCCATGTCAGGGTGGGTGTGTATATTTTGGGTTATTAGAATCCCTTTCTGGCATGTATGTTTTGGATTTGTATTAGTAGTATGCCTTTCCATAATTGCTGCAGTTGTTGGCCTTGGTTTGACTGGAGATCTGTCTTTTGGTGCCACCATTATCCCAGTGCAGAGCAAAACAAAAGACCCTGCTCAAAAAGCTGGCAATCAGAAAACATTCAGAGTTGGAAATATAAGGCTTGGGAAATTTAACAAGGAAAAGAAGTCTAAATGTACTGGGATAATTTCCTTCTCTTGCACCCTTCTGTGGAGTTCAATGCATCGAGTTTCAGAGAACATAGATCATCATTTATAAAATGTAGTAGCTTACATGTAAACCATAAGTGGTGCTGCTCCTGTTGTGCTGAAGGTGCTACAGTTTTCCAGTGGTGTAACTGGGATCTTCACTACTCCCATCACCTGGGAGACAGAACTTTGATGTGCTCTTCCAGCTCAGAACTGCTGTGACACAGCTGCTGGGGGATCTGGACCTATTTTTAAACAAGACCCCCCATTATTTCTTATCTATTCATCCCTTAGATGCTGGTGTGTGTATTTACACATAATTAGTTTTATATATTTATTTTTTTATATATATTTTTAAATATACATATTTACTCTCGAATGGCAACTCCCAAAAGTGATACAGTTGTTCTGTAGCCCTCTGAAGTGTACATGAAGAGACAGACACAGATAAGGCTGAATGGACCAAAGAAATGAGAACAGTTTTAAGAGAATCAATATGTACAGTTTGGCTTACTCTTTATTTACCTCAATGTTCTGGGTACCCAGGGAGAAAAGATCTCATTTTAGAAATTACTTGAAAGTGGCAAGAACAAAGGAACCAGTGGAAGAGATGGCTTTGTGCAGGGCAGGGGACATGGGGAATGGCACATGGGGGAATGAAATGAGCAGGGCAGCATGCTCGGAAGGTGGGTGCCAGTGGTGAGAGATAGGTCTGAGGTGCCTCAGGTGACCCCACTACATTTCATTCTTTGTCATCCCTCGTAAAAGGGCCATCTGGGAGGAATGGTGAGGACCCTTAATGATTGCAATTAATCTTGAAAGTTGCCCAGGGGTCTGTAGTGTCACAGATTAAAAATTTTGGTTATAGGAAATGTGCCTTGCCCTTCTGGTATTCAGACGTCAAAAAAGTTGTGAGTTACTTAAGGATGCCTGCCTGAAATATGCTTAACCTCAATTTAATAGCTGCCTTAGGCTTTTTGTTTAGACTGGGAAATATGAATTATGATTTTGTATTACTCTTCTTTAATGTTGTACTTGTTGGGCAGTTCTCATTTGGAAGGAGGCTACTCAAGTACAATCTCTGTGTCAGGAGAGCAGGAGTGAAGTGCTCATGTCACAGAAGGCACCAGCATCCATCTCTGTAGCCTCTGGGCTGGCTGGCCTGACTCACACTCCCAGTGCTACAGTGGCTGAAAGGTCAGCTGCAGCTTTCCACAACACAGAAGAACTAGTATTCAGAGCGAAAGGACAAACACCCAACTTCTCCAGCAGAGCCAAGACAAGCAATCACCTTGGTTGTTAAAACCTGGTGGTGTTTGTCATTGGAATTGCCTGGCTGTTGTGGGATGGAGACCATTATACAGCACTGACAGCTCACTTGGGCAGGCTTCAGCAGCAGCCTGGATTATGACTAGGATTTTCAAGGCAGTTGGTGGGAGGTAAGCAACCTACTCCTGTCAGAAATTTGGGAACCCAGTTCCCATAGTCCTTCTGGGAATCCCCGTCAACTCACATTGCTGTTACTCCAGAGCTAACATGAAGCAGACCAAGAGCAGTGTGTAAATCTTGAGAGAGAGAGGGAGAAGGCAGGATAAATCAGATGAGCTGCAGTAGCAGGCATGCTCCGAACCAGTGAAACCCAGCGCCTGATACCTCAGGGTTCACCTGAGATCCTGAGAATCTGCCAGTTCTTCTGACTGCTTACAAAATCCACCTGAAGCTCCCTCCCTAAATGAGCAGCATTTTGATCATATATGGCTGGAATCTTACCTACTTTTGGTGAGTTCATAGTGAGATTCCCTCTAGCAGTGCTCTTAATAAGGAATCAGACACCCGTGTCCTTGTAGGACTAAGCTGTCGCAGGCAGCGTTCTCTGCTGGATACCAATAAATGCTGTATTGATCTTACAATCCTCATGTAGAAGGTACATAACAGCTGCAGCCTCATGTATGTGAGTGCTCCCTCGCTCTCTGGTGTGCCGCAGAGCTGAAGGTCAGACTCAGGTTTTTCTTTAATCCCCTTAGTTCCAAATCTTGCAGTTCAGATCCTTACAATCACCCAAAGCACCAAATAAGTTAGTGTTTAAAAGCTAAGTGGGAAGAAGCGTGTATATATGGTTATTTTTCATGTCTCTTTAAATATTGATAACTTTTATTATGGTAAAAAGGCTTAAGACTGACTTACAAAGAAGTTCTACAAATGCAGTTTTAGGGTGGCAGCTATAATTTGCATAAGGTTTTACTACTTGCCAAGCACTGAGATCAATTACTATAAATCAGTGCTGCCTATTCATTCACAAATAAGACTAGGCATTGCTGGAGTACTTCATTAGATGAGACAGTTTTATTCCTAGATAACCGTATGTTTTTCAGGACCTTCGTGGTAACCTGCAGAGTTTAAATAATTCACGTTTAATGACTTGGACTGTGATTTCATGCTTTACTCTTGAGATAGTCAGTGAGAAATTTAACCTGTTCAGTGCATTACACCCAGGTATCTTTAGTACTTTTCTGTCTTTGAAAGGTGCCACTATGCAGACATGGTTGCTGAAGCACAGAACAGTTAAGAGAAATACCCCAAATCCTGCCACTCACATTGAGTATCAGATAAAAGTCTTCTAACTGCTCTTCCTGTGCCCCAATACCTAGGCAACATTTCAGGCTTAGAAGAGCTGAGTGGAGGCAGCTAGCAACAGAATGTGAAGTGCAATTAACCCTTCTCAGGCTGTATCACAGCTTCAGCTCTTTGTATTATTAATTCTAGTTATATCTTCGTGGCCTTTCAAATTAAGTAGTTTTAAGAAGTGCCAGTGAGCCTGCACTCATGTGCCTCTGTGCACATGCCCATGTCTTCCCTACTCAGGGTTTACGTTATTCCTGTGTACAAACAGCAGACTCCTTCCACTCACTGATGTACTCTTTTGCTTCAGAAAAGCAAGTGCAGGCAGTGATTTATTTCTTTTGAGGCTGTGCCCTGGTACTCCTCCTTTCCTTCCTTTCCTTCCTCCAAGCCTGTAATTTGTTTCTCATCTGAGCACAGCAGTGCTGTCCTCTTCCATCCTTGCCTTGCTGTGATGAGAAACAGGCACCAGCTCCGGGCTTTGTCCTCCCTACACATGCCAGGGGAATTGCTGTTATGGGCACACACTGCCCTCATCTTTCCTGTGCAACCATCCATCAGGTCCAGGGATTGAAACCTGTCTGTATCTGCTTGTCACCTGGCAACATCAATGTCTAAGGATGGTGTTTTAAAGTGCCAGAGATCAGCTCTCCTCCACCAGCACCTCTTGATGGGCTAAAAGCTACTCCCTGTACTCCACTGCTGGTGGCTCCCAGCTGGCCTGACCTCCCTGGCTGCTGCTGCTTCAGCTTTGCCTGAGGGACATGACCTCCAATTGCTCCTGCCAGGCAGCATCAGGACGGTGTGCCATGGTCTGGCAGCTAGGCTCTGTGTGAGGGGACCCAAACCACACCTCTGGGTGCTGAGGGTCATGCAAATGGCAGCATCCCCTAATCTGGTGGGTCTCCTCTTGGCAGACCCCAGGATTGGATGCTGTGTTGGGGTGCAGTGCCAGGAATGGTGGTTCACCACAGCAGAGCTCACAAGTGTCTCAAGAGGCATCTCCTTTTTGAACAGCCTCCTTTAGAAAAAGAGGTCTGAGCATGAGGGACCTTGCAATTACTTGTGATTAAATTTGAGCTGTTCTGGTTTGAAGAGTTTTGTGATGCTCCCAGTATGACCTGGAAAAAAAAAATGTAAGAATAAGCTTATCTCTTTCTACCCGTCCTTTTTCTCCCTTCCCCAACTTTCTTACGTGAGTAGGTTCATAAACTAGATCTAATGAGCTACTTCAACAGGGAGGATGCTAATGACCTTCCCTTAGCAAGTAGTTAGCAGAACAGTGTTAATTATCACTGGTGCAGAGTATCAAGGAAGGCAGATCAACGTTTGATTAGGGGCAAGTCAAGGAAAACTGGAGTAAATGCAGCAATTAAGATACTTCTATAATGAAAGTTATAACTGAAGGTGTAGGTTTCACACCTTCTTGTCCCAGTTAGACAGCCTTTTTGTGGGTTTGGTTTCAAAGGTGAATACCCATCCAAGAAAATACATATGTGTAGAAAGTAGTTCTATATATAAAGACTTGCCTGCCTGAGGAAGTGGAATTAATGTATTATGGTTTAAAATTCATATTCTATGGTTTAAAATGTTATGGCTACTTCAGTGTAGATCTGTGCTCACAGTGCTTACTATGGAATAATGGTTTTTCCAGTTTAGTTTGCTGCATTAAAACAGGCCAAATCCACTAGTGCCTGAATTAAAAGTGGAATAAAGTGTATCACTGCGATGTGATGCTGCAGTTTGGGTGTTTGTCCCTGTCTGCCCTGTGCAGCCATTCCTCAAATATGGCACATTATGTGCTTGCTGGTGATTACACAGTACTGTCTCTTTTGCCAGAGCTGGCTGTGAGATGAGCATGAGTTCAAAAAGGCAAGCATATCCTGTAACAGCAACGTGCAAGTTGTTCTCCTAGCATCACTCTCTGCTTTATGGTCTGCCAGGGGGTATTCCAGTACTGATGTGGGATTAAGGCTGGAATGGAGGTCTCTGTCTTGTTGCCTTTTGCAGCATGTTTGAGCAACCTGGTCTAGTGAAGGTGTCCCTGCTTGTGGCAGGGGGTTGAAACTAGATTTAAGATCCCTTCTAACCCAAACTGTTCTATGATTCTATGTTACACGTTCTAACATCTACAGTACATGTAAAAGTGTATTGGCAGCATCTTCCATCACCTGATGGAGATAGCAGCTGAGATATGGCACACATTTATGGTTTTTATCATTCTTTCTTTACCCAGTGCCAGCTACTTTGCTGCTGTGCTGTAGCCCCATGGTATCACTCCTGTAGAGATCTTCACCTGCATTCATGCTGTGCATGACCCAGACTGCAAAATGGGGCTTGCCCTTGCAGTCCAACATCTGATGTATGTGCGTCAGGGAAATACTGAGAAAGAGAACCCCCAGCCCCTCATCCTTATTATCTTTCTTCAGGCAGTAACTTTAAGGTGAGGATTTCTCTGGTCCTGTCTGAGCTGAGTAATTAAAGGCCTTTTTCATAGTGCAGGAAAGGCCAAATCTTTGACATGGCTGTCAGCTGCAAAAAAAGAGGGGAATTAAGCACCTGGAGACCAATCCATATAGGATTTATCTCATCATTGCAGCGAGCTAACAAGCTGCCCACTTGTGATGAGTCAGCAACAGACAAGATTTAAGCCTGCCCTCAAAACCCAAATGACTTCCCATATATCAAACACTCTTTGCCAAGGGCTCACAGCCTGCCCAGGTTCTTTTCCAGACCTGCTGTGCACCTGCTTCCTGTGTCTCTGGTTACAAGTGCAGGTTCTCTGTAGTTTTGATAAACGGAGGTTTAAAGTATGTAAAAGTATCTCATTAGAAAAGGCCCAGAAATCCAGAGCTCATTGTGGTGTCACTCAAGTATTTCAAGCTCTGTCCCATCTGCTCTGTCACTCCTGTGCACTAAAATCTCATTAAATAAGTGGTTTCTTCCTCTGAGCTGCCAAGGACCCTGCACACTCCCAGTGCAGAAGCAGTGCAGGAATCCCTGGTGCGGGTACTGCTAGGGCAGACTTGGGTATCAGCACCAGTGCAGGATATTGATACTGTCACCGAGTATTAAATGAGTTTGTGATCTCAGAAGGACACAATGAAGATTAACAAGATGTTTTGGTTTTTTTCCCCTCCAACATCCAAACATGCCAAGGTTAAAACTGAATAACTTTTAGACTTTTAATTTCTTTTACCTTTCTGCAGTTTTTCTGAATGAATATAATAAACTAGTCAGGTTTACTTCCTCTCTTTAGTATGTGTTTCTCATGCCATTTAGCACAGTATAAATGCTTGTGCTCCCCCACAGCCCCCGCAAATTTACTTTTACTTTATAAAATGCCTTATTTTTTGTTTGTAGTCTTTATTTGCATTCATGTTAGATTTAAAAAGAAATAAATCAAAGAAACCTTTCACATGCATCTCTGAATTCAGGATGGGTGAACCCCAAACCACTGTAGTGTTACAGGGATACTGAAAAGAAAGGAGCCAGGGAGAACCTGGCTTGTATCAAACTGGTAGTGATGCAAATCAGGTATTTGTGCCAGACACTGCAGTGCAAACATTGTTTACGTAGCAAGATTCGTGCCCAAGAGGCACTGTCAGAAATGCAGAGAAATCAAGCAGTTGCAGAGAAATTGAGATATTTGGCTCAGCAATGAGACAGAGTAGATGGAATGATCATTTCAAAGATGTTATCACTGTTACATTGTCTAATTAGTAAATCAGTTGAATTTAACCACTCATGCTGGTTAGGAGGGACATGGAAAAGAAGCAAGACGTCTTCCTAGGGCCTAATCTGTTCTTACATCAGGGACCTGTCCAGTGTTCCAAAACACACAGCACATGCTTCTGAAGGAGGGTAATGGAGTTTTCCTTTTTCCCTTCATTGTCTTCTGCTCTCAGATTGAGACACAACCAGAGATTCTGGGCTTCTGGATCATGCCCACTGCAGCTATATTGTTTGTTCTCCAGAAAGTGAGCCTTTTCTCTAGCTGGACTACATCCAGTTGGCTGCCATTGCCTGAATACAGGCCATTTGTATTCTGTGGTAGAAGTGCCATGAGCTAAAGTTTATTTAGCAAAGTCATTCCTCTTGGTCTAAGATCTATTCTATACAGGGAAGGAGAAGATGATGTGAACTTTAGCAGCTAGGATGTTATCAAAGACTTTTGATTAGACTGCAAAGCAGCAGCAGGATTTCCTCATTGATCTTCCACCCCCACATCTTGGATAAATGTTAGGAAGGTTTTTTACCACCTACCAATTGGCAGAACAAAGAAAGGAATCCCACACACGGTGCTGGGTGGAAGAACTGGCACTGCTGTGCGTGCAACCCTCACTTCTTACTCATGATAGAAGACACCCAATATGATGCTAGGTTGGGTCTTGCCAAATCACAGTTCGACAAATCAGGATGCTACCACTGCGTGGGGCCTGGAAAGTCAAAACCTGGCAATACAGTGCAGAGCATTTGCAAACAGTATGTCATTCTTGGAGCCCAAGTCTGTAATTATGTCTTGTGTCCTCTTGAGAAGAGATGCCAAAGTTCCAGTCTTAGCAGGTGGCTTGTAACTGCATGGAACAAAACAACAGAGAATAGTGACTCCTAAGTTAACAGCAAAAGCATATATGTGGGCCCTCATAAAGTTCTAGAGATGAGGTACAGACATGGGTGAGGGGAGACCTAGATGAGAAAGCCCCGCTGGCTTGGTGGGAAGAATTATAACCTCAATGGGAGGAACACTGCTGCTTCTGTAATGTGCTCTCACAGAGTATGGTGGGTTAAAAATGAAAAAAGTAGAAGATTCAATATTAACAAGATTTGTTGGTATAAAAGGTCAACATGATTCTATGGAGGGAAGGTGTGGGGTGAGCTGCATTTGGAGCTTTATTTGTTGGAGACTTTGTTTTCAAAGATGGTTTTAGCCTTGAATGTCGTATCATCCATAAGAGAAAGCAGTTGGGAGCACATGCCTGGCTTTTCATCCTCTGCTGCTGATTTATCATGTCAATTTGTCGAGTGATTTATTGGCTGGTCCTTTTGGAGGATAATTGTATCCATTTCCCAAAATGAGAAGTGGTTTAGAATTTCTGTATTTCTATTTCAGAACGGCCTCAATTCTGGCTATTGCACACAGAGGGGCTGATTCAGTGCCAGATTTTGGTTCATAATGAAGAATTGGGAAAATGCTGGGAATTAAGGTGTCTGGATACAAGAGGGAATAAATTACCAGCTGTTGTGGCCCAGAAAGCCAACCGTATCCTGGGCTGTATCAGAAGTGTGCCCAGCAGGTCGAAGGAGGTGATCCTGCCCCTCTACTCTGCTCTTGTGAGACCTCACTTGGAGTATTGTGTACAGTTCTGGTGTCCTCAACATAAAAAGGACATGGAGCTGTTGGAGCAAGTCCAGAGGAGAGCCACAAGGATGATAAGAGGGCTGGAGCACCTCCTGTATGAAGACAGGCTGAGAAGTTGGGGCTGTTCAGCCTGGAGAAGAGGAGCTGCGTGGAGTCCTTATAGCATGTTCCAGTATTTGAAGGGGGCCTATAAGGATGTTGGGGAGGGACTCTTCGTTAGGGACTGTAGTGGTAGGACAAGAGGAATGTGTTTGAACTTAAATGGGGGAAGTTTAGATTAGATAAAAGGAAGAAGTTCTTCACAGTGAGGGTGGTGAGGCATGGGAATGGGTTGCCCAAGGAAGTTATGAATGCTCTGTCCCTGGAGGTATTCAAGGCCAGGCTGGACAGACCTATGGATTAGTGCAAGGTGCTCCTGCTCATGGCAGAGGGGTTGAAATTTAGATGGTCTTAAGGTCCTTTCCAACCCAAACCATTCTAGGATTCTGATTCTGTGATGTCCGTATCTCTGGGGGCAGCACATGTTCTGCTAATTCCCTGTGGCTGTGTTCTTTTCACATTCAAGTCTTCTTGCTATTTTATAACAAGTCTCTCAGACCAATAGCCCCTGTTACTTGCCTTCAGTCTAAAGACTTTTTTAACCATCATTTCTCACAAAAGACTGGTTCGTAACACTGTTTTTCCTTATGTGTGTTACACACTGTGACTAAAGTCCTCTCTGAGAGGTCAGTGGTCTCTTCACACACGTTTTACCTTTCAGGGGCTACAGCTGGCTGCAGGGCTGTGAATAGGTGTGATCTCCTGCCTGTGACATTTCCTCACTTGATTGTCAAGATTTAAGCCTGGAATGTCAGATTTTTTTTGTAGTTTGTGTCTGATGCCACCTCTTTCATTAGTAGTAGTATACTGTCCTGGGTTCAGCTGCTTAAACCACGACAGTAGCACTTTAGAAGCTGCTGCACAAGCTTTGTCTATTTCTGGAACTGATTTATGTGTGTTAACAGCAGTAGGGTTCTATGTTGCAAATTCCCTGCAGGCTCATGGTATATACTGCCTCAACAAAAGATCACAGACAAAACCAGAGCTGGACATTTAAATGCCCAATGCCTTGAGACTCACTCCTACTGCTGCTACTGCTTTGCTGGATTTATGGAGAGGAAAGTTGTTTGCTGGGCTGTAAATATTAAAATGTGATTCTTTTAGCTACAGTCATTAAATATTACTGAGTTTTAGCAAAAGCTTTTCATTATGAACTAAATCCTGCCAGTGCATGTCATTGCTCCTTCATGTAAGCACAGACTTGCGTTCACTTCATATCATAATGGTTTTGGCTGTTGGAAGGTGCAGGCTGCCTTACCCACAGACTTGGTGTGTGTGGTTCTTAGGTGTGAGCACAGGCCTTGTGCAACAGATCTGCTCTGAGCCTGGGGGCAGAGCCACATCTTGCACACAATTGCACTTCAAAGCAGCAAGCTTAGATGGTTAGAAGAGGGAATAAAGCCGGTAACACAGACATGAGGATACAAATCCCCATGTTTGGGTTGTGTTTCTGAAAATCAGATGAGACCTCTGGGTTTCTTCTGTGAAAAACATTTCCCACTTCCCACTCAATACGCAGAAATGGAATTTAATACCTCCTTTTGCTGACAGGTAGGTAAGGTGTAGAAGTAAGCAGGACTTGACAGTCAGTGTGGAAGATGGATGTCTTCCTCACCTACTGAGCAATGCCTGCATGGCCCTGCCAGCACCCTGCAGGGGTTGCTCAGTACAGCCAGGTTAGACACCCACAGATGCAGTCACAGAAAGAAGCAGTGAGGGAGAAGAGGGAGAGGGCTGTAGGAGTAAATAGATCAGGCCAGAAGAGTGACAGGGAGAGGAGAACCCCTGCCAAACTGCTTGCAGCATGAGTTGCCCAGGCTCCAGACTGGCATGTGGAAGGCTGAAGCGTGCAAGGGACGTTCAGCTTTCACCGATCACACTGTTCCATTTTAAACCTCATACATATGTTCAGTGGGTGGTTGGGCTGTTTGTTTAGGGAATCCTGTTCCCTTCACCATTATCGTGTCTCTTTTTCATCTAAGCAACTAATTTTTTTGCCTGTCTCTCCTAGATCTCAGACCTGATCCGACAAAGCACAAAGGAGTCCCCAGTCTGGGAGTTCCTCAGCTTGGGGTACGCACTCATGCTCTGCCCATTTGTCGTTGTCCTGGGAGGGATGTTTTTCCTGGCCACAGCCCTCTTCTTCCTAAGTGACCGAGCCAAAGCTGAACAACAGTGAGTAACCTGGCAATTGCAAATGGGGAGGTACTGCGCAGCCTGTTTTCTCTCTTGAACAATATGCTTGTTCTCTTTGCCTGGCCTTGGTCCTTCCAGATAAAGGATGTTGGGTTGTGTGTTCAGAACCTCAGCTCAGCAGAGTGCATGAGGCTGCACGAAGCACAGGGGCTTGGGTCATGCTGGCTGGGCATCCATTACACGCTTCTGCTCTGGTGGATCTCAGTTGTTGGCCATATGGCCTGGAGGGGAGCACAGTAGTTGAGGTCACAGGCCCCTTTTACCCTTGCGTCAGCATGCCACAGCCCAGGCCATCTGTAGTGAGGGGTTTCTGTGTGCTGGAACCAGTAGACTGCTAGGTGAAGAGCCAGAGGTGCTTTACAGAGCTTGGTGGTCAACACTGAGTGCACAGTCCCACCTCAGCCCCTGTGCCCTCCTCACTACCCCGAACACACAGGAACATGAGGCAAGAAGGAAGGAAGCAAGCTGCGTGTGGGGACAGAGGTGCTCAGCGGTTGCTATAACAAACATAGTGTTTCCCAGTCCCTTATTGCAGCTTGTAAAAGAAAAGCTACTGTTTTTCAGTAAAGAAACCGATTCGGACCACCTCACGGTTGGCAACTACAGTAATTCAGAAGACGCTTCCACATGACATACAAACTGCTGGGGTTAGTCTCTTTCTCATAATTGTCAAAAAATAAGAGTATCTATGTATAATGTCATGCTGAATATGTGGGTAGGTGACTAGTCTGGTGTTGCCTTTGCATTTCTCCCACTGGGGGAGCGGGAGACAATGCAGACGTTAACAGCCTGTCCCAATTGTGCAGACAAAGAGAGCGGAGGATTCCTTGCTGTGCCTTAAGGAGAAAGGCCCTGGCATATCCTGTCACTAGACTTAATACAACTAGAAGAAAAAGAAGGTGTTTGGAAGTTGACATAAGTGAGTGAACAGTTTGGGTGATACTTGTTGGCTCACGCTCTCATATCAGATGGATGCAAGAGATTTGGAAGCAGTGCCACAGATGGTGCTGTGGCCTTGCAAGTTCAATTCCACCTGCCTCTTCCTAACACATGAATACCAGAGAAAGGAAGGAGTTTCTGCCTCCTGGTGCCTTTAGGTACATACGTTCCTCCTCTAATGAGTTGTTTATATGTTGTGGAAAAAACAAGACCTCATTATGTATCTTGCATGGAGGGCAAGCTGAACTTCAGTGTGGCTTTGGAGATGGGACATGACTGATATGTATGTGGTTTGTTACCTGCATATAAGGGCTTTATGTCGCAAGAAGTGAAATTGGGGATCAGAAGTTAGGAAGAACTTCCAAAGGGAAAAGAAGAGGTAAATGATTATTTGGAGAAGTATGAAAGCTGTCCTGTGTTTCTGAAGTTCACCCTGGCTCATTCTTGCGGTTTGAAGGTGAGAACTGCTCTCTGATTGCCTTCCAGCCCTGTTTCTGTAACAGTGCACATAATCTGTACATGCAAATCTAAGCAGTGATCATCTGGGGACATGGCAAGAAGAACATAAGTTTCTAGGTGCTCAGGGTGGCTTTTTGTTTTTTTGCTACAAGGAGCCAAAAGGCGTGTTTGGTGACAGGGCAGTGATACAGTACAGCAGATGAATCCCCCTTGTGTACAAGCTTGCGCAGATACAGAGGGACAACAGTTGTCATAAATAACAGTTAACAAAATAATTCCTCTCAAATGACTGCCAGTGCAGTTTCTAAGATATGCCCACTCTCATGTTAAAAATATCCTGGCATCCTACAGATTCCTGGAGACCGCAGCTTAGATCAGTATCTTTACTAAGATACTCCCTGCCATGTGGTGCAGTGTCTGTGCTGCCGATCGGGTACCACCTCCCACTGCTGATGGGTCCAGTGGTCTCCTCAGAAGAATTCATGGGAGGGAATTTGTTTGTTATTAGCTGCATGCTTGCCACGAGAGAAAAGACAACAGAGCACTTTGCTATTAGCAGCTTAAAACTCCACACCGGAATCCACATCCATTGTCGAGCTCCCACCTATGTGACAGGCCATCTGCACTTGGCATTGCACACCCTTGGCAAAGACTGCCAGCCCTCCCTTGCATCCTACCTATGGCTTGTCAGGTACAGGAGCATTCCTCTCTCAAGATGCCTTGTTTTCCCGTTGCAGTCAGTCATGCTGCTCAGACAACAGGACTTGGAAATGCGCTTTGCCAAAAGAAATCAATTAACCTGCAGGAATCACAAATGCTGGTGTCATATGCCAGAGATTAAACCCATTCATCACCAGTCGGGTCAGGGCACTCAGGGCAGATGTGACAGACCGCTCTAATGAACTAATGTGGAAGCAAAGAAGTGGAACGCTGCTCTCTGCAGCTCTGTCTATGGAAATGAAGCGTTCCCTGCTTTAAATTCCCTGCTTCTGAGAAAAGCAGTTTGGGGTTTTATTGCTAGGATTGTTCTGTTTGTTTGTTCCTTTGTTTAATGGTCTCTGGGCTTTTGCTTAGAGATAATTTCTTCTTCCAGGCAGGCCAGAGTATCAGGAGAGCAACCTCTTTCCTGTAAGGCTTCCTCCAGTTGCCACCACACTTCCTTTCAAAAACAGAATGTCCAGGCTTTCAGTGCCTCATGACTTTTTTTCATACTACTTTTATCATTGCCACAATTCCTGGCATATTTTGTAAATTCCTATTTTAGCACAGGAATTCCAGTCAGTAAAGCTGCCTCTCTCACAAGAAAAAAAATATTCTTTATACAGCAATTCTTTTTTCTTTTTAAAAATCACCATTCTTTGATAACTAATTCCATGCTGCTTCAGAAGTCTGACAGCTTAAAGAGGCTTCCAGTAGATTTAGGACTAGCGGAGAACGCAATATAGTACATCGCATCACTCTAATATAATCTAATGCTTTTTGGGGCAATTTTTATAACACGAATTTAATGCCACCCTTGAAAAGTGGTGAGAGAGAGAAAATGGATAAGAAAGGTTTCTGCTGGAGCTCTTTTGCACTAGTAATAATAACTACTCCAGTTCTTTTTT
>NW_009921307.1:40774-65417 GCF_000696875.1 Nestor notabilis | reverse complement strand
TGCTGCGATTTCACTTGTCTATATCGTTGTTCCTTTCCTGTTCTGTGCTACTGCAGTGGAGGGTTAAAGCAGTCATATTTTATTTCCAAACATGGCTGTTGTCTGGACTGTGTCTCTCTCTTACCTGTTTGATGAAAATTTGTGAGACCCAACTGTATGTTGAGATCCTCTCGAAGACGAATGTACACGTACAGTCTGGCCATGGCAAAGCCCTGCAGAAGCAGATCTGAAATCAGATAACCATCAAGATGACTTTCAATCACAGAATCATAGAATAGTTTGTGTTGGAAGGCACTTTAAAGCTCATCCAGTTGCAACCCCTGCCACGGGCAGAGACACCTTCCACTAGAGCAGGTTGCTCCAAGCCCCTGTGTCCAAGCTGGCCTTGAAAACTGCCAGGGATGGGGCAGCCACAGCTTCTCTGGGCACCCTGTGCCAGCGCCTCAGCACCCTCACAGGGAAGGATTTCTTGCTAATGTCTCATCTAAATCTCCCTTCTGTCAGTTTAAAGCCATTCTCCCTTGTCCTGTCCCTATAGGCCCTTGTCCAAAGCCCCTCTGCAGGTTTCTTGTAGCCCCTTTGAGCACTGGAGCTGCTCTAAGGTCTCCCCTTAAGGAGCCTTCTCTTCTCCAGGCTGAACCAGCCCAGCTCTCTCAGCCTGGCTCCAGAGGTGCTCCAGCCCTCGCAGCATCTCCACGGCCTCCTATGGACTCACTCCAACATCTCCACATCCTTCTTATAAAGCAATGGCTTCACAAGGAATTGGGAAGAATGTGCTCTTTTTATTATGAAAAGGGGAAAAAAAAATCCCTTTCCCCAAGCTGTGACACCTTTTGGGTGCCAGGCATATAAATCACTGATATAATTAGTGTATAACATGATTCTTTCCTGGGCAGTCAGTGTCAGCATGAAGCATCTGGAGCTTTGTTGAGGGATGATGCTGAGTCTATGCCCAGGCACAGGCATGCGCGGGTGCTCTGCAGCAGCATGGGATGATCCTGCAGTCCTGCCTCCAACTCCCAGCTGAAGAAACCCAAACTCACCTGTATTCTTTCCAAGAGACACCACCCTGTGCAGGTGTGGGACACTCTATCCCTCAAAACATTATTTCTTTAAATATATTTTTTAATTTAATCCCTGTTCTTACGCCTGGAAACATGAAATTTTCTGGTTTTTCCCCCATATCCTTACAGAGGTACAGAAAGATGCTCTGGATAGTAATTGTTCAGTCCCCCTCTGCATCCTGCATGCTATACACTGGCTATTTTTGCCAAAGATACAGCAATGCAGATCAGGCAGCAGGATGCAACTGCAGTGTGTATCCCTGGTGCAGGCACGAACAGAAGAAGTAACTGATGGAGCTGGACAGAACAAAAGGATTTAAGTATTTAACTAGGTGCCACTCAGCACTCCAGAGAGACCTGCAAGCCTAAAGCGTTCACCCATTTGTTCACACAAGAATCAGGTTATTTAAACAGCTCTTGCAGGTTTTTCTTTTCTCCTAAAATTAAACATTTACTAAGGAAAAAAAATGTATTAACACCTTTGCTGAGGTGTGGAAACTCTTGCTGAGTAGCAGTGCTGATGAACATTACAGACAAGCTACTGCAAGCCACAGAAAGAGCCATCCCTCGTCCACACACCATGTCTGCTGTCTTAACCAAGCCCTGCTGCAAATTACATTACAGGAAAAATGAGAATAATCCATTTTCAGGCTGTCTTCTGCCTCCTATCAGGCTTATTTTTAGCTTTTTCTAGAACTAGATATAAAATGATCTCCCTGTTCTCCTATTGCAGCAATTTGAAAGTGTCTGACCTTATTTTTGCTTTGCAGATTCTATTATGTGGGGCAGGGGAAGGACTGCCAGAGCTGTCAGCTCTCTCTTTCTGATTTTTCTGTGGCAGCAGTTAGAGACAGGAAGGACCCATCAGATGACCCTGTGTTATTGCCACCAAAGGACACAGTCCCCTCCATTAGTAGTGTCACAGGTATTACATTGACGCACTAGAGTGGTGCAGAGCACATGCCGTTCTGGGAGTTGGCATCATTAAAAAGCGCATTTCTTGTATGAAATATTTTAAGATGTTTAAGATGCAAGGGGGGTTTTAAAGAGGCTGGCTGGACACTTACTATAGAGATACATCTCAGTGCTGCATCGAAACAGAGTTTGAGTTTGATTTCACAGCCAGCAAGTGGATTTTAACAATGCCCATAAAGGGATATTTGAGGAACACTTCACTCTGCTGATATTTAGCTATTTAGGGGAATAATTGCTTTGTTTAGTTTTTACTTTACAAAAGAAAAGCAGTAATTAAACATTGCCCGCAGTGGTAGAAACTCACAATGTCTTCTTAGCCCAGATAAAAGATATCCTTGGCCTTTGAAAGCATGTGAATTTACAGCAAAAAGCCTAGATTAGGATACAGAGGATCTGTCACGATGGAAGGAGGCAAGGGCTGTGTTTTGAATATCTGAGGGTGGCATGATAAAGACCATGCGTCTGCAGATGGAATTATATGGTTATATGGAATTAAATAGTTGAGAATATAAAGGGAAGAGGTGGTGAAAGTGTAAGTAGTTCTATTATTGGTAGAAAAAGCCTGGGTTTTTTCTCCCTGTTCACTAGCCATGGTCGTAACTCCATAAACGGAGCAAATACTGGAATGTAACAGCTTGGGACTGGATGAATTTTAAATGCTGGTTTGGTTCTTCAGTTGGGAGCTACTGGTTTCATGCAGGTGGAAAATATGGTCTCATATAGGAAAAAAACACTAATTTGTTCTGCTGCTTTAGTCAACTTGCAGATTTCCTGCAGGTTAGGCAGGAAGATACCAAAGGTCAGTTTGGTTGTTCACAGCCATTTGGAGCTCCATTGTGATCCTTACTCAAAATGCTCATGGCATTTGAAATATGCTGTTCAAAGTTAATTGTTGGCAGCAGGAGCTTTGCTTAAGTACAGGCAGGAGGACTGAGCCAGGTGGTGCTGGCATCGCTCTTGGAACTGCAAGCTGTGGAAGAGGCTGCAGGCAGAACTTCATGGTTCTCCCAGCCCATCAATTCCCCACATACACTGACCTTGTGAGGTTAATCTTCTGTGCCACCAAGAAAGGAAAACAGTATTCCTAGACTATTCCTAGCTACTTAAGTGCTGTTCTGCAGCAAGAATGGAATTTCTCCATGTGCCTGAAGTTATAGGAAGGCAAAGTGTCCTTGTCCAAAAGCAGCACCAGTCCAAGAACTGCTTGGAGTCATACTGCTGTCTTGGCTACTGACTCTGCTGAAAGCTTCAGGAAGCCAGATGCTGTCCCTAAAAACAGGATTGAAAGCACTTGCCCACAAGGTACAAGGGGCACTTAAATCATATGCTTACAGTGGATTCAATATGTCAATTTGCATAGTCATTGCAAAGGACAGTTCTTGGCAGGGAGGGACTTTTATCAGGCAGGAGGTATTTTAAACTCTTGCCAAGACAGTTTTTTTGCTAAGGCTGCCCTGGCACAGATAGGAAATCTGATCAGATTCCATGCAGGTGACTGGAGCACTGAACAGAAGGCAGCTTTCCAAGACAGAAACCCTTCCTGACACAAGGAAATAGAAGAAATCATGCAAAATTCAGCCTTGCTAGTCTGTTTCCTGAAGCCTGGGATGGTCACAGAGCATCATATGAAGGTATTGACTTTTATCAACAGTAGATGACCTCTTCATGTGGAGAAATCTGCAAGGCAGGTTTTCAGCAAGCTGTGACTGTAGGTGTGTTAGAGGAATTTACTTGTGGTTGGGTCCTTGACCTGAATGCTGGGGGGACATTTTGTTCCCAAACAGGGATGCTTCAGTAAGGAGTGTCCTAAGTGCTCTGGCTTGGTCATTCACTGAGTTGCTGCCAGACCACTACCACATGCCAGGCAGGGCTTGCCCAGACTGTTGCGGCGGAGCAAAACAGGACAGCTCCTCATACCTCGTAGCTTAGAGGCTGGTGAAAAGAGGGGTACCAAGAGGCAGTCCTTGTGGAGGAGGAGAAGTATGTTTGTAATCAAGTGGCATCAGGAAGTTCTACAGGATTCTATGTTTGAAGATTTAATTAGATCATACCTGATTTTTTGTCATGTTTTATCCCCTTTCCCATTCAGTCATACCAAGAAAAATCAAGACTTCCTCTTTCCTCCATTATTTCAGTAGATGTAAGAATATCATGTTACCAACATCCTCCATGGTGCTGAAATCCCACCACCCTAAATCTGAGCCCTTCAGTGTCTGGCAAAATGATACATTCAGAAGCAGACTCAGGTACAAAGTTTTGAAAGCTTCAGAGATCCACCTCTTCCCTAACTTGAAAAGTCCACATGAGCATGCCCCCCAGAGAGCTGCAAGGATCTCTGGTGTTCATTTCCATCTGTGTCCTTGATAACCAAATGAGTGCTGTTGTGTGCTCGTGGTCACATCTGTTGTCTTGCAGGTGCCTGGAAAAATAGAGGGAAAGGTTATTGATTTTTTTTTTTTCCCCCTGATGCCAGTTTTCTTCTCTGTCAAGAGCTGCTAAAGAGGAAATCTAGAAGCTGACCTATGTTTCTTCCTCTGGAGGCAGAACATGCTCAGCACCTACATTAAATGAACAGATGGAAAATACTAACATAGTCTGCACAGGCTTAAGGGTTTGTATTGAGGAGAGAGAGAAAAAACTGTATTTGCTGTACATGGTAATCATACTCCGTTGGCTAAACCCAGTGACGTGCAGGAAGAAAAGGGGATTAAAGCCAATTCCATGTCTCTAGTGCAGCTGGTGGAGCACCTGCCAAGTGCCAGCACGAAGCTCCCACTGGGCTGTGTCCATGAGAGCTGCTGCTCATTGCAGCCTCCTCCACCATTCCTGTCTGCAGAGGGAAGGGCAATTCCGCACCAGTGGCCATGGGGAGGGCTGCCCACAGCCCAGTCCTGTTTGAGCCTTGGAGTGGCTCAGGTTTACACGAGCCCCAGGCTTCCTCTCCAGGTAGGAACGAGTGAGCACAAGCAGGCAGCAGAGCTACAGTAACCAATGGTTTCCCACTCCAGCACAAGCTACTCCTGTGCCTGATTCTCTGTTAAATGTTGTTAGCATCCTTTTCCTCTAGCAAACTGACCTCAGCTCCATCAAACAGACCCTGCTCCTGGGGGGCTGGATGAACCTGTTATGATTATCAAACCATCAGTGGGTAGACTGTTCTTAGCTGAGCCAGTCCTGTCCCTGTACCACTCACTGAGATCTTTCTAGGTTGATTATCATTGCTCACCTTTCCTGCAGCTTCACTTTCAGTCATTGTTTTCAGCTGCAGCACACCAGGAGCCTTTTAAATCAAAGCACCGAGTTTCTGCAGTAACAGGTTGTTAATCTTGAGCCTCTTGTCCCAAAGTTACTGACTTAACTATCAAAATAGTTCAGTTAAAAAAGGACATGCTTTCTGGAAGCAATCCTTGATTTGGCTGTTCTTACACCTTGCTCAGAAGGCAATAGGCTGTACTAAGGTTTCATGTTCTGCAGCTATTTTTTAGGGAGGAGATGGAGGCATGTAGCAGCTTGTTCAGCATCCTGGGAGAACTCTGTTGTAGAGTGGGGAACTGAAGCCATCTCCCTCCAACTGCAGGTAAAAATGGCAATTGTACCTAGTTACTGGAGGACAGTAATGGCTAACATATTGACTGACATGTGCACTGCTTGATTAAAAACTCGGTATAATGAAGGGCACAAAAGGGACATGTTTGAACCAGTCTCCAGCCTGCTGGTTTTGCTCTTCTAACAGTGTCTAGAAAAGAGGTGGTGCATTGTTGGGACCAGTATGCTACAAGTGTGGTAGAAAGCCAAGCTAGAAGAGAACTCTGCAGTAGATAAGACAGCAGTGAGGCTTCTGCAGTGAGCAAAATGATATGAGAAAGCAGAATAGCCATGGAGGACTTTGGTTTAAGAGCAGAAATCTCTACCTGATCTCAGTGCCTGTATGCGCAGCCCTGTTGGCACTATGCATTAGTAGATGAAAGTTGGTATGTTTAACAGAGTTTGAATCAAAGTCCTCAAGGGAAATGTGACAAAATCCCAGTGAAATGCTGCTGTAAATCCCTATGTATGTGGTGAAATACTAGTGAGACAAAGCAGTAGGATCTGAGTATGAATGAGGTGCGATAATGTGTTGGGTGTGATCTTACGGTGCTTCCTGGTCCTGTGTTACCTGTTTGTATTGCTGGCAGGCCAACTACAATAATCTTTATATCCTTTTGTAGCTGACTCTGGTTTTGAGGGTGTTGACAGTATGCAGCAGTGATGGAAAATATGAGTGGGATGATCTGTAAATTGTGTCAGTTTCCCTCCTGTGTTTACTGAAATGTTAATGTGTTTTGGCAACTGGCTTCAGCAAGGATTTATTTAAGGCAATTGATCCCTTCAGTAACAAGGTGGTGGATGAAGTGAGCCCAGTGCAACACACACTTTCCTGACATTTCTCCCTTTCTGAATCACAGCTGGTAAATCAGGAGGTGGTTTTTGTGCAGATAGAGGACTTTGCTGTGCCTGAACCCACCTTATGCTCCTCTGCCTTCGTGTTCTCCTTCTTCCTTCCTGCTGCAAGTTGTCCTCTTCCGTGCGTCAGGGAGACCCCAGTGGGAGCATGACTTCTACCCTAGGATTTTAACTTACATGATGGACCTGAGCTTGTGTGCATTTGGAGATCAGAAACCCCAATATGGAAGGCTGCCCCTGCTCTCCTACTCTAACTGTTTTGTCCATTACCTGCAGGAATACAGTGATGACAATATTGTGAGCTAACCTCGTGTGCAATAACTTCCTCTGTTCATTTATCAGGCAGTAACAGTCACTGTTACATCTGAAAGTCATGCAGGGGTGGAGCTACAAATAATAATCCTTAGCCTCTGGGGTTTTTGCACAGGTTCAGACAGCAACATCAGATTTGAAAGCTCCAGCTGAGTTTCAGTAGCTGGATTTGCAGAATGCTGTACCAGGCAGGCTGCTAATCACCACTGACAAACAGGTGGAGCATGTCATTGGCTCTAGTGCTTTGATGCAAAAAAAACCCCTCTTTAACTAGGTGTATTTGAAAAGGAGATTTGTTTTTCATAGATTTAAAGCCAGGAAGTCTCATTTTACCTTCAAGGATGTCCACGTCCGTGTTCCTCACCTGAGATTCCTGATTCCAGCGTGTTCACAAGACCTTTCAAAGAGGTTTAACCCCCAGCAGCATCTGAGAAAGTTCAGACAGGGAGGAATCTGCTGAAGGGTGCTGTTGGTGACTGCTATGCTGGAATCCCTCCCTGAAGCACTGCTTCAAACAGGCACTTTAATGTACAGTACTTCAGAAACACAGTATTGTCTCCAGTGACGTGAAGGAAGGAGAAGGATCCTTAATCCCAGGCTAAGGCCAGTGGTGTAGCTGCCCCTGTGGCCCCAATATTCTTGTCTGTGAATGAGCTCCTACTAGTCAAAAAATTAGCTATTTGCAGGCTAGAAGGACACCAATGAAGCATTTTATTGTTGGTTGTAAAAGTTAAGTGATGTTAAGTACAGCAAGCTGTAAAAATCAGAACATTATTTCCTAATATGCTTCTCTTACAAAAGCCAGAGCCTGACTTGTTTAGGTAGCAAGAAAATAGGGTTTTTGGAAAGCTGTAGGATACTCAATGTGTGTGGACTGAAAAGGGACAGAGCACTTGGAGAATAATCTCTGCATAGTTCCTGAAATAGAGGATAGCTGACCTGTGAGAGATCCTGGCCATGCATCTGTTATCTTAAATTCGTCTTCTTTTTCTTATGCAGTTCTCTAACGGGCTGTGAAATCAGATCCATTTTACATAGCATCAATATTCAACAGCTCTATTTAACAGCATGTAGTTTAATATTAAACAGACAGTCTTATAAATACTTCAGAATTACAGATGCTGTCACACTACATGGAAATGGTTTGATAGGATCTAGGAGAAATATTTAGGTTTGACAGGAGAGGAAATGATGGGGTTAGAAGGAATCAGCCACATCTTTAAACTGCTGGAGGAGCCCATAAAAACAACCAAAGTAGTTGTACAGCTTCTGTTCTTGAAAGGCAATTTGGGCAAGTTTCCTCCCCCTCAGGAAACAACTGACTAGTTCCCATCCTGGTCCCTTCAACAAATGAAAACATTCACAATCTTGAGAAAACACTGCAGAGAAAACAGAACAATTTAGGAACCAATGTTCAGTCAGCGGACATCACCAAATCGGAAGCGGCAATCTATTCAGGGTGCTATTATCGTTATTAGAAAGGCAAGTGAGACTTAAACAGGGATTTGGATGCTCTTGAGCCTTGTTAGCTTAAGTCCACATACTACACTGTAGCACTTAAGAGAATCTATAATTTATTATTAGTGTTTTTTCTTTAAAAGATAAAGAATCAGAGCAGACCTGCATCATTGAAATGGGGCTGTGCATAAGCCAGTGACCACTGTCAACAGCCCAGCGCTTCAGGGAGAATGAATACTACCCCATCCCACCTCCGGGAGACTATTTCAGTTCCTTCTTCTGCCCAGTAGCTTCCTATGTGATCCCTGAAAGTCACTTCTCTCCCCAGCAGGTTCTCAAGTCATGTGGGGTGTAATTTCCTGTGAAATTTTTTAAATGCAGTTCAGGATTAGCCCCTCAGGCCTCTGCTCCCATCTGTAACCTAGAGATAAAGCAGGAGTTGAGAGAAATGTGTTAAAATGCAAAGAACAAGTAACTCTCATAACTTGAGGACAGCATAAGTAAGTAAGTGCTTCTGTGGGAGGTACATTTTATCCCATAGGAACCTGAACTATAAGTAGTAGAAGAAAGAAGGTTGCATGAATTTATGGTTCATCTGTCAGCAATGCAGGTGGGTTCTCTGTGCTAAAGTAATGGCAAAACTTAACTTTTCCTGTATGTATTCTGTATCTGGGATGAATTACATGTTAAGGGAAATGGCTGTCAAACATCTGGAGTTCTAGTAATCTATGGTAGCTTCATAACATATCATAGTTTATTTCCCATTTCTAAAGTTGACTGTAGCATTACAAGGTTAAATATGTTTTATCTTCCTTATGTGTTCAGATATTAAAGCACAGTTACAATATTCAGTACAGTGAGATGTCCAATGCAGCAGTTACCAAGAATGGTACAAAGAAATTTAGATCAGCTTCCTGCAACAAAAACATTTCAGTTTATAGCCTGGAAAGGCACAGAGGCTTCTGTGCATCTTGGGGGCAAACCTTCTGTGAGGTTGGTGTGAAATGAAGAGCTGTAGGCTGAGCTGGGCTGATTCCTGATGCAGAGATTTCTTGGAAGGTGTCCCCTAACCACGGGTTAATTTTATCCTGGAACTGAATCCAGCATCATACCTCTTCAGCAAAAAAGTATGTCCTGGTCAGGTAGGAAGTGTGGTTTTAAGGAATCAGCATTTTCCAAAGGAAAATGATGGTTCACTGAGTTCTTACCTGGGAGGACCTCAGGCAGTGATGGCTTCTGTGATCTTCCTCTAAATCTGCCCAAGTTTTTCACTGATTCAGAAACAAGCTGTGCTTTCACCCATGATGACAAAATCCTGCTGCACTCCTTTAAGGTATGAAGAACTGCTGTTTCAGTGTATTTGTTACTTTAAGTTAGCACAGCCAACCGTATGAGAAGACTCTTTGTGACTCAAATTTATTCTCCAGTTGGCCAAGTACAGCTAAGAGTACATTTGGGTAAAATCATTCTAACATGCCGGGTTCTTAAGTGAGCTGGGGGTTTCCAGTGTCACTGTAAGAATCCAGCAGCTCCCACTGAGGTCAGTGAGCATCAGAGAGAAAACAAGGCCTAAAGGTCTTAGAGTCTGAGGGTGACTTGTCATTCCTAGAGTCCACACAGTGCCCTGCTGGGATTAACACTGTCAAAGGCTCCTGTCCCTCAGTAACCACAGTCTGGGAAGGCATGAGCAGTGTGGGGCAGAAGAGGTGAGCTGCTGCAGCAGGAAGGGTGGATTGCACAGGGCACATGCTGCAGGGAATAGGAGCAGAGCGAAGGGCTGAACTCTGTATATCGCTGCCTTTTCCCTGGGTATCCCTTGGAGCTGTTCCCCTCAGACGGAGGTGCAGGACAACACCTTGCTGAGGCCAGCTTCTGCCTGGTGCCACTGCAACTCCCGCTGGACTCCATCCATCACTTGGGAGCAGCTGCCTGGCACAGCAGCAGGGCTTCAGGAGCTGAAAAACTGGAAGCCTTTTTCTTAATATAATTTTTATCAGTGGTGACCGTTTACATTTGGGCTGTCAGGCTCGAGGAAACCATTCAGCAGCCACTGGATGAGCAATCTTGTTACTGGCTTAGGGAAACAATTGCTACAGCTGAATGCCTTTGGGACCTTCCCAAATCCTTGTCAACTGGTGTCAGCGATGGTACTTGGCATGTTCCAGCAATTGTCAGGATTGCCTCAGCTTTATACCCTTGTGCAGGACAGTTATTAATGTCCTATCGCTTTAGAAACAGTTTAGCAACAGCAACCTGGATTTAATAGGCTGGTGTGTTTTTAGGAGCCTGTTTCTTTGCTGATTGCAGCTCTTACATGTCACTTTTGTTTCCCTTTACCAGGGTGAATCAACTTGTGATGCCACCAGCCTCTGTGAAAGTTTGAGACGGTGAGCAATTGGTTTCCAGCTACCCCATCCTCTCCAAAACCCCTTGCAACACACATCTTCCCTTCTCAATTGGAAAGAAGTTAACCTTAGACAGCCACGGTCTGCACCTTTGCTACCCTCAACCCAAATGAGCAAATCAAGAACAGGGAATCCAGGGGTCAAGTGTCCTTTGTTTTACTGAGTTATATTGCGGTTGTCCAGGGCCAGAAGTTAGCACGTATCTGGTGTTCCTAAAACGTGCTGCTGCCTTGCTCTTGGTCCAACATCAGCTCACCATTAAATGACCATTCTTATCATAGTCCACAGCTTCTGCAGAAAAAGGTTCTCTGGCCGAGCATGAACTTGCATGTTGCTGCAAGGCCTGTCCCTGCTGCAACCCCTGCTCCAGGGCAGCGAACTAGAGTGGGGGGTCCCATTCCCTCTGCCCTTTCTTCTCCCTTGGGTCCCTGCTATTTTTATCACTCCCCAGCAGTCACAGCGCTGCAGCTCAGAGCTGACATGACTGATAAACACTTCCCAGCATTTTACTGTAGCCAAAATTAATTAAAGCAAGTTTTTGAAGAGGAGATTTTTTTCCCGTCAATTAAATGCATTGAAAGACTAATCATATAATCAGAACTCAACAGCACACTTAAGAACGGCCTTTTGGGGGAAAAGGCTTAAAGTAATCTCTAGTACAGCAGATGTCTTACTTCCACATAGGGGAGTATGTTCTGTTGTAGGCTAAGGATTTGATAGGCCTGCCTGGGCTTTGCAGTCTCTGGGCTGGATGTGTACTCACACATTATTATTTAGCAGCAGCTTTTTAGACAAAGGTGTTTGCTGTTTGGTTGGTTTTTAATGCCTCTGAACGTCTGGGAGAAAGTATGAGTTGGTGGTGCTGAGACTTGCCTTATACAACACTGAACACTTAGGGCTGTGCACACCAAAGTTTTTCACTGTACTTCTGTTTTGGTGCAGTTTTATATAGGTTGAGAGAAACCAGGCCATCATTACAGGGAGTTTTGCTATAACCCAGCAGTGACTGATTTTTAAGGTCAGGGACAATTTCCTGCATAACATGGAGCACAGATCCCAGGAAATCCTGTGGCGAGAGAGGTGGTTATCCTTCCCACTTCATCTAGGAAAGCTGCTGGCCTATCATCAGATACACCACAGCATGCACCAGTGGGATCTCACCAGTCACCAGATGTGCTGACACTGCTCTTTAAAGCAAGGGTGGGAGAAAGACCAGGTCTGCTCTGTCTTGTTAGCAGCAAGACTGAGAGCTGGGCTCACTGCTGGGGGTGTGCCTGTAGGACTGACCCCCCCTGACCTGGGCTCTGCAGAGCACAGCCATTTGAAATGACCACTGAAGGCAAGAGGCAGACCCTGTTTTCTTCAGTACACTGATGGGGCTGAAACCGGACTAGGAAAATTAACCCTGTTTTCTGCTGAGCTGTTTCAATCCACATCACAAACACTTGTACCTACACAACTGACATAAACAAGAAATACTATAGACAGGAGTCTAAACCTGCTACTGGTTCTCCTACTTGAGCAGCCTGAGCCTGGATCCCAGTGTACTTGTGCTTCCCATTCCAAAAGCCTACAGTACATCCCGAAGTGCTCTCTCCACAAAGGTTAAGTTTTGCCAGCCTCCAATTTGCATGGAGGCAAGGGGTCTCTTAGCTGGCCTCTGCCACAGAGCTGCAGTGCACGTGCTCACCTTTACCAATCCTTCCCTGTGGCTGTGATTCTACCCCATTAACCACCTTCATCTCTTCCCTGTCTGCAGTTGCCAGTGAAGGAAATGACATGTGGACTCCTGCTCCCACCACCACACCAACCTTGAGCTCGAAGCCCTTCTGTACTGGAAACCAGTGCATCCCCTCAGCACCAAATCAATCCCACCGCTGCAGCCTGCAGGGTCAGGCACCAGGACGTGAGCAGGGCAACCTGGAACACAAGAACTTCTTGAGCATAAGGACGTTCACAAGTTCCTCCGAGCATCAAAAGCAGCTGTTCACTGGACCCCAAATGTGCTACCCAAGTGAGTGACTGTAGATTGTGTATATGGTTTTAGTTGTAGCCAACGAAGTCCACACTGTTTATAGGGCAACTTCCATCCTACTGAATGCTGTCATTGTGTCAGCACCCAGAGACTGCACTAGTTGGGGACCTATTCTGTACATCACCTGTTCTTGAACACTGAAGGCTCAATTCAGATTATTATTTTTTATTTAAATATGTCATAAGATGCTTTATCTCTGCTGAAGACATTAGATGACAGATATATATATTTAGATAAACAATTTTTATTTAAACATTGAAAATCTGGTGCTGCCTGTGCAACCATACCAGACATGAGTAACGTCCACAACTCTCCTCATCTCAGTGCCCTGGGATCAGGCCCTGCAAGGACACCACAGGAAGATTTCCAGTGGGTGACTTACCTGTCACCTGAGGCTGAGCAATGGGACAGAGGAGAGAGTTTCACTGCACTGGGTGTGCTGGTGGTTATTACAGAAAGGCCCAGAAGAAATTTGGACTGAAACACACAGGGGCTCTAGAGTTAGTTGAATATGCTAAATTCAGCCTCACCCAAGGAGGTTCATAGGTTCTTAAAGTACCAAAATCCACCTGGCTGAATTGCTTTATCTAGGGCCTGGTAGTGCAATACTGCTGTGCCATTGGCACCCTGCTTTGTTTACGTGCATATCATACTACATGTATTGTCCATGCTAATACTCTACCACAAACAGTGCTTAGGCTGAATGCATGCCCAACCCCAGGCACAGTCCCAGGCTACTCTTACTGCAGGGTCACGTTTATCCTTATGAAGATGCAGTTGAGATCTTTAGTAGATAAGGCCAGTGTCCGAACTGTGTTAGTCTCAAATGCAGAAGCGTGTGTCTGTAGGTCAAAGTGCACCACTTCACTGCAGTCTTGTTTCCTGAATTTGGCCTCCACAAGCCAAAGTTATGCTGTGTCAGTCTGATGCTGGAGAAAGCATGTGAGCATGGGCCCTGGAGCAGGAGTCAGGCTTCCAGAGAAAGGGCATTGGTTCAGGGAACTCCCCACTCCCTTTTTTCTGTTGAGATGCCTCCCACAGGTCAGATACTCCCCTTAGCACACAGCTTGAGGAGGCAGTAGATAAATCAGCAAAGGAAATGCCAAACTGGGAGCGGATGCGAGTTCAGTCTGGAAGCTTGTTCAGAGACACGGGAAGGTATTCTCAGTACATCTGGGGTTTCTCTCCCACTCACTTCCAGGCTGTGCTAGGTCCTGTAGTACAGCACTGTAGCAGAGATGGTTGGTAACTCCAGGTATCAGCAAACTGGTTAATACTCACTGCAGAGCCAGTCTCTGCCCAGATGGGTCCTGAGGGTGACTCCTGTAACAATGTGAGTCCTTCTTCCTCCTCAAACTCCACTGGACTCTTCTGCAAAGGATGCTCTGTCACCTAAAACATCTGAACAAGAGCTTTAAGACTTGCCTAAAGAACCAGAGTCAGAAGTTTTCCTCGAGTGCCTGGGCATCCTCTGGAGAACAGCAAGCGGGTGCTAAAAATAATAAAGCAAAGCCAATCCACAACAATGCTTCATTTCCCACCTCGTGCCACTATTTACATTCCTAGGGGAAACACTCTGCAGTCTGGGAGCCAAACTCTTGGCTTTAAAGGCACATGAAGTTCTTATTCCCATTAAGAAATTCTTTGTTATGCTGTTTAAAAAGAAACAAAAAGCAGACCAACAATCAGTCATTTCATCTCAGAGACCAAAGAAGATTAGCCATATTTCTTACATTGCTTTTCTTACAGGCTCTCTCCATTGTAGCATTTACTATCAACAAAATGGAGAATTCCTGCTAAAGTTCAGAGCTTAGGAATTGCCTTTAACCTTAATTCTCAGGAGTCAACAATGAAAAGGGAACTGAAGTGTTGTGTGTACTTTCACTAGCTTTCCTTGTTGGAAACAAGCCCCAGCCCTTGTCAGAGAGGCACAGGCTGCAACAGGAGGCTGGCTTCAGCCCCTGTGCATATGAAGGAAATGCTGTGGCTTTGTTTTTACCAAGGGAAGAGTGAAGCCAGGGAGTGAGTCCTACCTGCAGCAGTGGTGGAACACCAAGGGATCCCTGAATCCCTGCTCCTGCGGGTTCCAGGCTGAGTGAGGAAAGCTAAAGCAGCAGCTATGACAGCTCAGAGAGGATTAACAGAATGGAAACTTGGCCTTTCCACCTCCTGCAGACGCTGCTGCTCCTTTACACTTTGATGACCCACATCAGAATGGCCAGAAGCTGCAAGGCTGCATTTCTTGGTTTAGCTGTGAAGGATTGTTCAGTTAGTGCTTCCATAAAGGTATTCGGTCTGTTAGAGGGAAACCAGTTCACTTAGATCAGGGGTCTACACTAATACCTGTATGCTACAGTATTGTATTTATACTGGTGCTGAACTCTGGACTTAGCAAGCAATGCTGTGCTGGTTTCCCCTGTGACTCCATGTTAGGCAGGTACACATGTAACCAGGCTTGGAAGCTGCTGGGGCCATTTGGTTGCTGACCTTCTGAAGCAGTGGAACAATTTCTGTTATACACATAGGAAGTATTTCTGGAGTGAGAAGTCTGGACTGAAGGTTTATTACTTATATCCACACTAAATAAGAACCCTCATTAAAATCAGCACTTCTGGGTTTATAAAGAAAGGCTGTTAAAAGGAAAAGAGAGTTAGTATTTAATAAGAATCCATGTATTTTAGTATCCTTTACACTGAATGGGGCAAGATTCCAGCCTGTCGCTTAAATAAGTCATTGTTCAGGTCATCAAGGTTATGATTGTGGTTCTAAACACAAAATTAAATAGTCCCAATAAGGACATAAATACCTTTAAAACCAGTGATCCCTTGCACACAGAATCACTTTCTTTAAGTATGTATCTGGAAATTAGAGTATACGAGCAGGAGCCCCTGAATTCATTTGCAAACATACGGGAGAACACTAGCAGAGGGGCACTGCTCATGCCCTCCCCTCCCAGCACACAGACATCTCCTCAGCACAGGAGCCCAAGCAAGGGGAAAGGTGTCCAGGATTTGGCTGCCACTGCTGGGTCCTGTCCCCTGCTCTGTGCCTCTTCCCCACCTCTGGCCAAGGCTGACTGTCTCCCATGGCTCTCCACAAGCACAGGCTCCTTCCAGTCTCCCTGTGCTCTATGGGGCTGACAGTCAGCTGCAGCCTTCCTGCATCTATCAGGGCCATGCAGGGTGGCCAGAGTGCACCAGGGAGGGTCCAGGTGCTGCTCAGTTCATCATGAGTCCTTTCTTCCATTCCACTCCACTCCACTCCATAAAGGTATCCTTTTAAGCAAGGATTAACTCCCTCCACAGCTCATACTGCATCTGCACCATGCACCCACTAGAGAAGCAATTAGGTGGCTTGTACACAGGGAGAGAAACAGAGGTAATGGGAACTGCACAGAGAGGCAAAAAAATGACCCAAAAAGCACCAAGCTGCCAACCCAAGTAACACCAGTGGGAGGCTCCTGCTGCCATCATCAGAGCAGAACCTGGGTGAGCCCCAGAGCTTCTCCCCTTTTACAGACTAGCCAGGAGAGAGCCTCAGGGTGACAATTAAATCCTGGAAATGAATGGCTGTATTCTGACAACACAGTTCCTCTCTGCACCCTCTGTCCTAATTGTTTTCTTTTCCATTTGCTTTATTGTTTGGTAACCAGCACTTAAAATCACTTTTACTACACGATGTACGGGAGTATTAGTGTATTTTCTTGTTATACAAGGAAGGAATATAAAATAGTTTTCTGATTTCTTTCAGAAGCAAATGACTATTTTATTTTTTAAGAGCAACTGATTGTGAATCTCAGAGTATAAAAAAAAAAAAAAGATAAATAAGCCAAATATATACCTTTATGTAAATTAAGAAATAAAAGTATTTAAAACATACCTCCTGGCTCTTTTTGTTGTGGCACCCCTTGCTCTGGCTGCGCTCTCCTGTGGCTGCTGACTGGACAAGGCTCCAGTATGGATGGCAGTGAGCCTGCTCGGGACTCCTTTAAACCATAACCCCAGGAGCAGGGAAGGTCAGAGGGAGCACAGGAGGAGGATGACAGCTGCCTTTTCCCTTGGAGCTTGCAGCAGTGGTGGGCACAGTCGAAGGGTCCTGCTCTGTCTCTGTCTAGATTCTACCAGCAACACACATCAGAGCTAGATCTGACTGATGGGAATGGCTGCTATGGTGGTAACTGGGGGTTGAGTGTTGGGAATAGAGGCAGGAAGCATCCCAGGAAAGTAATTCCCAAGTGTACGCAGGACTGCCCTCCTCATGGGGTCCTGCACCGGCCATGTGCCAGCTTCACAGGATGGTGGCACCTTGCTTGTGGGCAAAAGAAGGAGCCTTAGGAGCCCTGCAGCCCCCCTGCCCACCAGCCCTGTCTGCAGCAGCAGCACAGACAACGTGTGTTCAAGTCTCCCCTTACCAGAGGTGGAAGGGACCTCTCCTGCATCACCTCCCTTCAGCATTCTTGCCCCACAGCACAAGTGTGCAGGCCAGGCCACACACGCATGCAAAGGATTTGTTGCTGCAACACTCAGCCCTGATCACCTTTCAGCAGCACAGGTCTGGGCTTTCAGCTTGATCATCCTCTGCAAATGACTTGACGAAGCACGAGTTTGTAACTTCTGATGTCCCAGCAGCTAAGCCCTGGAGCTCAGCAGCTTCAGCTTCCATCAACCAACAACTGCTAATATGACTCTACAGTTCACTGTCTGCCTTTGATCATGGACATACAATTGCATGTACACAAACACACTCACTCACTCTTCCAGTCCCTTCTTTCCATAGCTCTTCCTCAAGCTGTTTCTGTAGAGCTCTTACCAAGCCCACCTGCAGTCTGACACGATGACAGCCTTGCTGTGTGGGCTTGCACAGGGTGACTACACTGACCATCTCCAACACACGTGAGCCCAGAGCAGCCCATCACCTCGGGAAGCCCACGCTGGCTTGGACAAGCTGATGCCACGTGTGCTGGAGGTCTGATCTGACTGTGGGTGCATTTACCATGGCTCCACAAAGAGGTTCTGACTGCACAGCACCCTCACTTTCATTCCAACACGCTGCAACTATCTTCTAGTGCCCCTGGCAAAACCTCTGTACAACACAAAGTCTATTACTTTAAAAATAAAACATGAATGTTTTAGCATTTGAAAACATGCTTAAAAGGACACGATGCTAAACATCAGCTGATTCAGCCTTCACTGTGTCTGCACGGGATGACCAACTGCTGCGAGGCCGGAGGTGATCCCTGTGGGCAGGCTCTCCCCTGCCCAGAAGAGCCATAATGTGACTGTTTGCTGTGCCCAGGGGTTCCTCATGTCTGGCGAGCCCAGGACACCCCTTACAGCACATCCAGCACGGTGGGAGAGTCACTGCCCCAACCAAACCAGCACCGAGTGGCTGGTGTGTCCCATCACCCCCAGCACACGCTGCAATTCACACAAAATCTCTGAGCTGAGGTTTGAAAGCTACAGACTGATCAAGACTGGTGACATCTGCAAGGGTGAGATTCAGAGGGAGGACAGAGACCTGAACACAGCTCTAAGCACAGGCTTAGCCTGGGACAGGTAGATTTGTAATCCCCTTTGCAGGGAGCATGTTTTACTGCCCAGCTTCACCTGACGAAGCCTTATTCACCTGCACAGACAAGCCAACCTTGTCCCAGCCTTTCTGCCCTGTCCTAATCCCAGACTGGTTTAGGTTGGACAGGACCTTAAAGCTCATCCAGCTCCAACCCCTGGCATGGGCAGGGACACCTTCCACTAGAGCAGGTTGCTCCAAGCCCCTGTGTCCAACCTGGCCTTGAACACTGCCAGGGATGGGGCACCCACAGCTTCTCTGGGCACCCTGTGCCAGCACCTCAGCACCCTCACAGGGAATCATAGAATGGTTTGGGTTGGCGACTCACACTAGACCATGTTGCCCGAGGCTCTGTCCAACCTAGCCTTGAAGAACTCCTTCAAAAGATCTAACACAAACCCTCCAGCAGCACTTCAGCACAGACTCTTCTGCCAGCCCCAGCAACGGGGAGAGCCTTAACACACCTCAGGACCGAGCAATCGTGACGCCGATTCAAGCAGTCTGAGGCTTCATGCAAGAAGCAGGCACTACACTGGGAACAGTGGCTGGTTTGCAGCCCTGCTCCTGCCCCGGACAAAGGCCAGTCTCCAGCAGTGACCTGCAGAGCACTGCTCCCTCCAGCTCAGTGCCCCGGGGCCTGAGGCTATTTTCTTGCATTCAGAAGAACCCTTGAGCATTTACCACTTCCAAAAAGCATCTAAGCCCAGGACTGCTGAAAAGAAAAGGCTTCATTAAAACCAAAGCATACTCTACCCCCTAAAGCCCCAAAGGTCCAGGAACAGACAGGACATGAAATCAAGTAAAATGAAACCTTTGCAATTGTTGAAGGGCACAAATAAGTGCCAGCGAAACAGGATTTGACTTGGTGGATTAGTGACTGCTTTCTATCAACTGTGCACCAAAGCCAGCCTGAAGTCAGGTAATTTAATTGGCAAAGGAGTTGTTACTGAAGCACAACGTGCACAATGCCTCCCAGCCCCTTGACTGCTCTGGAAGTGCTGGAGACTGAACACACACACATGAGCACAGCAGCCTCCACACTGGCAAGGCAGAGGCCAAAGGCAACCTCTCCAGGTTGGGAGCTGACATCTGGCTCTACCCCATCACCATCAGAACCAGCTGGAATGGCTTCGGCCTCATGCTTTGCCCTGCTCTGGTCTCCTCCCAAATTGACAGTGACAAACTGATCCACACGAACCCTTAAGCTCTGTGACTCTGGCTGAGGGGAAACACTTGCAGACAAGGCTTCACCCCAAAAGGCTCAGAGGGGCAGAAGCCCCTGTTATGGGCCCACAGCACCTGCTCTGCCCATCACCTGCCAGGCTCAGGAGCTGGCTCACATTCCCAGAGAAGGGTGAGGTGGCATCCCCCAAACCAGAGAGCCTTGTGTGGCAGTGCTCCAGGCTGCTCACAGCCCTGAGCACTGAGTACCAGGCTCAGCTCTCACAGCACGATCAAGCTGCTGCCCTGTTGCACATCCAAAAAGACAGCCCAGTAGGCTCTGTAACACTGCCTTCCCACTCCCAACACATCCATGTACCTGAGCGCTCACCTTCCTTCCCACCCACCACACCTGCACGCTGCTCCTCTTTCAGTTCTGCAGGGGCAGTGGTATAAAGTCCCAGGATGTCCCCTTTACAGGCACAAAAAGAAGGAAAGAAAACGTTGGTGAAGACAGTGTTCAGATTTGAAACCCCTGCTCCCCATCAGAGCAACTCTGGATCATTGAACACAGATGGTCCTGACCTGCTGGCCTCTTGTATGCTGCATTTGCATAAATAACACGCACAAAGCCATCACTTGGGAGACATCTGGAGGGGCTTAGCTGGGATTGAGGTTTTAACAAGGCAATGAACCAGCTTTCAGCATCAAATGGCAGAGGCAGAGCTGTAGACCCAGTGCCAACAGTCCCTCTGAAGCAGAGATGCCCTTTTTCTTGGGGCCAAGACTGATAATAATAACTCCCATTACCTTCTGATAGGGAACAAAGACTTTTGCATCTCTTCTGAAGGTGACAACAGCAGCCATTCCAGTCAGGACCCTACAACAACCTTCAGATTAATAAGTGGTTGGGAGAAAAGGTCCAGCAGGACGAGTCCAGCACTAAATAGCTCAGACAACCACCACAGAGAGATGCAGGCACCAGCCACTGAAGGTCTGATGTGCACTGTCCTGGACACATTTCTGCAGCCCAAGCCTCCAACCTGCTTGGGGACCAGCAGCTCCTGCAGACCCTGCTGAGGCTGCAGGCCAACACATAGCAAATGTGAGCAAGAGGAGAGCTTCTCTTCACCCACTAAGGGACTCTGGCAACATTGCAGAGCTCCTCTTCACCTCCTGATCCCATTTGTGTCACTGCCTGAGGGCGCTTGACTTGCAGCATCCAGTTCCATCGCCCCTACTCCTCCTCATCCAGGATGCACCCTCCAGGGCAACAACAAAGTGCTCCTCAGTCCTGCCTAACCTTGAGTGCCAGAGGCAGCAGCTGTGAAGGCAGAAAGGGAAAGACAGGACGTTGTTTGCTGAGCCCTGCCAGCCACTGGGCACAGTAACTCCAGCCCTCACCTGCTGCTAACAGGAGCCAGCACGCTCCTTAAGATGCAGAGCAGAGCCTGCAGGATCATGCTGTGACATGGAGCCAAGAGCTGCACCTACGCAGGGGTCTGCAGCTGAACGTGTCTGCGCTGCTGCCAGCAGCAGTCTCCCAGGGAGCTTTATGCCATTTGAGAGAAGAAGAATCATTGCAAAGGCAGATAAATAGCCATAGGCAAACACAGCCCTTTGCAGCTCTTCTCTCACTCCCTCCAAAAGCAACATGACATTTCCAGTGCCCTTATCTATGTCTGGTGGCATAGATCCACCTGTGGGATGACAGGAACAGCCCTGCTCCAGGTCCTATCACTCTGCCAGTGACAGGAGCCAGCACCAAACTGCTCTGCAGGATGCAGACTGCTCCCCAGGAGCAAGGTGGGGGTGAGGAAAGGAGGGAGGAGGCTGTAGAGGCAGCTACAACATGAATGGGATTTCAAACACTTGAAGATGGAGCTCTCAACAAAAACCAACACATTGGAGAACCTGGTCCTGATGCATTCTGGCATTCATGGGGATAAATAAGCAGACACAATTCCAAGCAGTCACCTTCAAAGACTTGTAAGGCTGCTGGTGCTGGGTGCCTTGCATGGCTGCACAGAGCCTGCTGGCCTGGTACACCAGCAAATCAATCAACCACTTCAGTCGTTTCACTGATTTATTGATGTCCCTGTGCCATGACAGGGGCCATCACCCATCCTGCACCCAGCAGCAAAAAGGCAAGAAAGTCAGATCATGGTAGTTACTGATGACACCCAAGTGGCCAACTGGATATACCTGACCTCAGAACATGCATGTACAAGCTCATTTAACCCCAGGCAATTAAGAGGCAGCATTTCTCAGACTGGAAAAGCTGTGAGTATTGCTGGGCTTGGGTAGGACAGAAATGAGCCTTTAGGAATCACTTCTGAACCTCCTACAGGGCTCAACCACACAACTCAGCCATGCCAGCACACCTACTACAGCTCCTCCAGAAATCCAAACCAGCCACTCGCTTCTGCCTTGGGAAATGATGGAGACAGGAGTCTGTGCTCCCAAGTACAGGCTGTTTGGCACTGCCAGAGAAGAGAGAGTGGGCATGTACCAGAACCCAGAGGCTATGTGACCTCCTGAAGCTCCATGTGCTCTGGGCTCAATCCTCCACACACAGCAGCTGTAGAGCTCAGCATCATGGAAGGTTTATTTAAAGCCATGGAGGACATAAAAACTATAGTATAAAAGATACTAAAAGAGTCTCCTGAGCCATAGCAGCCCCAGGTGAGTCCATGGAGTTTAGTCCTGCAGCACTGGAGCCTTTTTCTCTTTTTTTTTCTTCTTGGCTTTGCTCTGCTTCTGCAGGGGCTCCTGGCTGACACTCCCCTTGGTTTTCTTTGCAGCTGGAACCTGCTTGGCTTCATTGCTGCCATCACCTTTCCTTTTTCTGTTCATATTCTTTTTCTTCTTGTGAGCCACAGCATCTCCTCCATTAACAGCAGCCTCCCCACTGCCCGCTGTTGCTACTCCGTTCTCCCTGACCCCTCTGTTCTGATTCTTGTGTTTGCTGCCACCAGGCATGAGGCCTTTCTTCTGCTTGGGGGTTTCTGTTCCCAGGGGCTGCTCTTCTGGGGCTCCTGGTTCTCCACCTTCACTGGCTGCTGGTGCTACCCCATTCTCCTGGATGCCTTTCTTGCGATTCTTGCGTTTCTTGGTCTCTGGCAAGAAGCCTTTCTTCTTCCTTTTAAACGACCCTGCTTCCTGCTCAGGCTTATTGGCTGTCTTGTCTTTCTTGGGCTTCCTGCAGAGAGAACACCAAAGATCAAGGACAACTTAATTCACAGCCAGGGAACAGTGCGATGATCCATGCGACAGGAACCACAAACAGGCAGAAGCACAAGAAAGGTGCAAGGAAGCAGAGGCATGCTGCAAGGAGGAGTGTTATCCCTGGAGGTGGTCCTCAGTCTGCACAGGGACTGGTTAATGAACAGCAGGAGCCAGACCAGGACTCAAGAAGGCACATGGAGACCTGAGGAAGAACACCCATTCCACAGACGAGGTAACACTGTACCTTGCCAAACATACCTGCCTGCGGCCCCATGCAAGGCTGCCGAGACACTGTCTGCAAGTCCAAGGTGACAGCTCCAGGCCTTCACTGTGCCAACAATCCCAAGAGGTCCTATTCCAGCAAGAACCCACAACAGACCTTTCCAATCTTATCTAGGCAGCCTTTCTGTGCACATAAGACAGCCACTGCTCCTGCTGCTCTCTGACAGAGCCCAACAGCAACTTCACCACCACCCAGTCTATGCTGCTCTGCACCAGCTCAGTTCCCAGAGAGGAGCCCTGAAAAGTAACCAGGCTGTAATTTCACGGCCTGGTTTTCAATGTGAAGCATTCTGGAGAGTTTTTCAAGCTGCATCTCCTCAGGGTAGAAAACCACTATCCTGACATCCTGATGTTAGCATTTCCCTCTCAGCACCGCCACCAGGATCCTAAGCCTCCAACCTGCTTGGGGACCAGCAGCTCCTGCAGACCCTGCTGTGCTCCAACTCACTTACACAAACATCTCTGTGTCACAGCAAGTTGGCATCAACAGTGACAGCAGACTGCACCCCTGAACCCCAAGCTCTTCCTTATAGAACATGCACAAGCTCATGTTTCCTACCTTAACTATCCCCTTCCTAGCTGCAGTCTACTAGCTCCTTATCCTTGGGCCAGCTCTGGCAGAACAATGCCAGGGAACCTGTGTGAGACTGGAAAAGGGCCCAGGGCTGTGGTCATAAGGCTGGCTGAGGCCACTGTGCCCTGTTCAGAGCATTAGAAGGGGCCACAACAACAGCTTCAGCTGCCTGGTACAATTCCTCCCTGCCCATGAACCCTCTCACAGTGAGCCACATGCCAGCGTTTCCCTCAGAGCCTCTTGCTGGGGTGAGATACCACAGGGTAGGCCACCCACAGCTCCCAGTCATGAGCAGAGCACCCAGCATTGCCTAATGCTGTGTGTTTCACTAAATAGTGCCAGCAGGAAGGAGAAAAGATCCTACACTTCATTTTTGCCCCGGAACAGAAGCCTAATCCAGCTGCCATTTAACACAGGAGCACTAAAGCATGAACACAGAATGCTCCCCAGCTTTCAGAGCTGCAAGGCAACCACTCCAAGCATTGGGATGGGGATCCAGACACTAAGGAGCACACAAATCACTGGGAGAGGATTGAAGGTCCTGGCATGTACTCTCCAGTATCCGGTCACATTCCTGGACAGCTACGCATTCCCTCCAGCCTCACATTTGCTGAACCAATCCAACAGTGCCTCGACTTTCTTTCTCTTCCTGCTTCCCCACATCAATGAAGACAGGCAGCCAGTGCACCAGGCAAGCCAAGAAGCTGAAGCAGCAAGCATATACATACGTGTAATTCAGCCAACGCATGACATTCCAGTAGAGAGAATCAAGACGTGCAGAATTCCCAATGCCTTCTGGCTGGTTCAGACCTAACAGCACTTTTTCCACCTCAGTCAGCTTCACGTGCAGATGCTGCAAGAGGCAATTACAGACAGTCTGCAGAGTGTACTCAGAAGGGGCACTCAAACCCAGGCCATCCTCAGCAGGAACAGCCAATCCTGCCTGACTCCTCCAAGGCACTGCCCTAAGCCCCACTTGCAATACCACTTCAGTTGGAGGGCAAAACCTGGTGAACCACACCAGGCCGTAAGGTACAGAGTTTGCTTGAAAACTGAGTCTCTAGCACGAGAGGCACCAGTCTGGCAGCTAGAATTGTACTGGCATAAAGGGGACTGAAAGGGCCTTTGGTCCTCTTTT